>NC_089742.1:6591229-6606229 GCF_040412425.1 Macrobrachium rosenbergii
TCGTTGCCAGAAAAAAAAAAAAAAAAACTCCTTATATGGGAGTGACGATTGTTTGTCGTCATTAGCTCCTCCCATACAGTGGTATGTAAGCTTCCAGAAGAGACTTCCCAAGACAGAGATATAGACAGACAGAGACAGAGGGGGCACTCAGAGGTCGGACAATGCAAGGTTCCGACTGGAGTATCCCCTTCAGACGACCCTTACTCTTCTCTATAAAATCATGTCCTGCCCGAAACGAAGAGGAGCAGCTAGCCCGTCCTGCTTGTGATGAGAAGTCCCTAAGCCCTCCATGTTCGAGACGAGGTGAAGAAGCGAACCCACATACCAGTGACGAAGAAGAGTAGTCAGCCCTTCCTGCCCGTAGCGAGGACGAGTCTCCAGCCCTTCCAGCCCTCCATTTGCACAGTCTCCAGATTCTTGGAGAAACAGCATTTGCTTCCTCATCTTAAAGACATCCCTTTTTGTGACGTCTACGAGCCCGTGGTCATCGTACCAGCCACATCCCTGCTGAGTCCCAGCCACCCTTCTGTGACGTCTTCAAGCCCGAGGTCATCGTGCCAGCTTCATCTCTTCGGCTGAACCCCCAGCCACGAAAGGATAACTCGCCAACTCACCATTTAAGTATTAAGATTGCTCTACTTTGCAACTGTTCCCCCTATCTATAACTGCTTACATTTATTTTGTTTAGTGCTACGTTGAATGAGAGCAAAGGGAAGCAACATTTCATTTTCTTTGTAAATAAGGTTGTGTTGTAGTGTTGCGAGGGTTTCTTTTTATATTCATTTCCCATTTTTCAGTTGATGGTGTTAAAACATTATTATTTAGAGTTTGAAAGAACCTGGAAGGATTCTTGGATCGTGACAACGGATAAGATTACACACAACCCGACATGATTGCTTCAGGAGCGCTGAGGGATCCTTCTACGATTTTTACAAATATTTACATGCAGATGCATCATGATATAAGTAAACTGAAACGGTCTGAGAACAGTGAAGGGGGAAAGTTATTTATGTTGAAATGCGAAGAACGAATACTTTTAGGGACGGCTTTTTATCCGTAGATTGTTGTCGTGCAGTAAGATAAATAAAAAAAAAAGAAAGCACTATTATCAACGAAGAACTTTAATATCTGTCTTCTACTTATCTTTTTTTTTCTGGTTGCCTTTTGCTTACGTTTCATACCCCGAGCTGCCCAACAAATTATCATGATTAGTGGTCTAACTCCCTAATTTGTATATGTATTGTATAGTTGGATTTCACATTTAGATGGATAAACGAACACAGTAGAGCATAAACATATTGTCATATTAGTAAATGTATATCATTATATTCAAGACATATGGCTGCAATTATTTATATATCATTATATTCAAGACATATGACTGCAAATATTAACCATTTACCTTCTAATTAATGTCATAACTGTAATCGTCTTCTTTCTGTGTGTGTGTGTATATATATATATACGAGTATATATACATATATATATATATATATATATATATATATATATATATATATATATATATATATATATATATATATATATATATATATATATATATATATATATATACACACACACACACACACACACACACACACATTACTAGCTGACCAATCCGGCACTGCCTGGGAAAATTCTGAAGGCCTCAGGAAATTTTCTTGCAGCTCCTTGGGCTGACTGTACCTTTTATCCAGAAATTACTGTGGTCATTGTCCCTTTCATCCACATATTAGTGCACTGACTGTCCCATTTATCCAGATATTACTGTGTGATTCCAATTTATCTAGGTATTACTGTACTGACTGTTTCTTTTATCCAGGTACCACTGTAATGACTGTCCCATTTATCCAGTTATTACTGTGGTGGCTGCTGTCCCTTTATCATGAAAGGTATTATTGATGGAATTGGTACAACAAACCAGTAGTTTATTTTACGCATAAAATAAGGTATGATAAACACATAGAGTTTAGTTACCACATAAGTTACAAAGGGAAATGAGGTAGGGAGATAGGGGAAGGGGAAGGGGGTGGGGTACGGGTTTAAAAGCTACCCTATTATCTAAGTTTGGTCAAATGATCGCCAAGCTGTTTGGATTTCTGTAGCGTACAGAGTTACGAACTTTTAGAAACTAACTTAAAAGTATACAAAATACTAATATTCACTTATATATATATATATATATATATATATATATATATATATATATATATATATATATATATATATATATATATATGCATATATACAGCCTGTCCAGTTACATATTTTTTCATTTAATCGATACCATATCAAAATCATTTCCTTTTAGAGATTGAAGGCGACATTTAAACACTTGAAAATTAAGCTCAATTTGGTCATTATTCACTAATATCATGAAAAGTTCTTCGTGGTATGGAATATCAATATTATTATTTATAGGTTTTATGATAAAATAATACATGTTATCAGATCTAGGTACATGGCAAGAAAGCTTTTACAGACCAGAATCCTAATATCGAAAAAGAGATGAAAGGGATTGAGTTAAGAAGCAAGATAATTTAGAAAATTTCAGTGAGTGATGGTATTACGCTGCTTAAAAGCAACATAGTTTTTTTAAGATAGGATAGTAATCTTTTATCATTGAAGATATACTAACTCAAGAGGCTTAGGCAATGCAGATGATTTTAAAATTGGCTATTAACGCAAACTTATAAAAGAATGCAAAACACCATATCTCAAAGTAACAAAAAGAGATGTTCTGAGAAATTTGGTGTCGTTTTTATCGTCTGAATAGCGAGGCATATTTTTAAATATTTATCTAACATGGTTAGTTGCTGAAATTTCCGCTTAGTATCAAGTTTAACACCAAATATTATAAACAATAAGATTTCATTTATTAGACCTTCATAATATATATTGGGGTGGATTCATGACGGTTAGCTAATAATTTAATTTTTTTTTTTTTTTTACCCATTCTAAATAATTAATTGCCGTATTACCTGTGCACAAGGAATCATAGATTAGGGTCATAGCAGGATATCAATTACTTAAAAAATAAATCTTGTTGAACTTTATTCCACTTCCCAACAAATTGAATACGTCAATTACTATAAGTTAGTGATCAAACTTACAACTATGTTTATGCATTTGTGGATGAAAATAACTGCAATATAGTTACATCATATTCATATCTAATTTAAGCACTCGAAAGGACAGTACTGGTATTGTCATAAAAACTAATATATATTCTTATGGATTCCGGTCCACTGAGCTTGCCTTTTAAGGAACAAGTCCACTTTACATTAACCTTATGGGAAAATGGGGTTTTTCAAACTCTATAAACTTTTTTGTTTTTCAATCGATTTTTCTCATTCAAAAACCATTTGAAAGATAATTTTCTCTACTAAAAACTAATAAGTGGGATTAAAAAAAATTATTATATATTTTTTACGTAGTATTTTTTTTTAATCGATAATTTCAATAAGTAAAAATCAAATTTAAAAATTCTGTGTATTGAATATTTAGACTTTTTAATGATCTATTATTTGGTTTTTGAACGACTAAAATCTGTCAATAAACAAAAAGTATAATTAATTTTTTCCAAAATCTTAAGTTTTGAGAAAAACGAGCAAAAAGTTTTTCATATACTACATTTACATCTGTAAATTCTGAAGTAAAACCTAGAGACTTGAAATTTGGAGGATATATAGAAACCATGTTTATAAACATATACTGCAATTTTTATTAAGATTGTTTGAATAGAATTCAGAAAAGGAAAACGCATAATCACGATTCCATATAGGGCTATTGACAATAAACAAACAGACGATAGGCTACGACATTAGGGAAGGAAAATACACTTGCATTTGTCTTCTTTTGGGGCAAATATGACACATTTCGATTACTTGACAATTGCCTCAGATAATTAATACTTTTTTCAACATAAATATAAACAGAAAATATTGATCTATTTATGAGCAGACGAAAAAAAAAAAATGAACAGCCGACACTGTGAACAGACAGTGCATGGGCGATTATAGCCTACATTTGTCTTTCTTTATCACTGACCACATTTCGCGCTTTTAGCTTACTTGATTATCATCTCTATTACCTTATGCTACTATGAATATGATAATGACGCAAAATCATTACAAATATCTACGAAGAGAAGAAGAAATAAACAGAACTTACTTTACTGGCTTATCTTTGGTTATATATTTACAAAACTCGTATCATTCAAAGAAAACGTCGAGTTCATTTAGGAAAACGGATCTCTAAATTAGGGAGAGACTATAGAAAAAAATTTTCAGGTACTCAGGACAGAAAAAAGTTCCGTACCGGATTAGTGTTGCTTGCGCGACCCCCCGTGCCAGAGGGGTCATAGATAAGTGTAGATTGAAGCCTTTTTAGCCATGATTTATACATATTTCATAAAAAACAATTTTTGAAACTTAAAGTAGAGTGGTTTTCCTACCCAAAACCGTCATAAACCGAAAATGGGTTTCCGGACCCCATGGGTCGCCGGACGCTCCCCGCCTTTTAAGCTTTCCTAAAAGAAAAAAAAAAAAAAAAAAAAAAAAAAAGGCAGAGCGAATTTTGAAATGCGCGCCCAGAGATGACACCAGAACAAGAGAAAGAACCATGGGTCCATCTCCCTAGCAGATGTTTCTTGAGAATGCTAATTCCATCCTATCTTTTCTTTCTCAATACTATCCCAAAAGGTCAAAGTACTGACGAGACTCTTATCCTTAGGTACACCAAGCCACCGATGAGGGTGCTGTCGGCGGCCAGAGCGAGCATAAAGAGGGGCTGCAAGAGAGAGGCCGCATGCCTTCAAGTGACCGACATGTCAAAGGTCAGACGTATATCGTCGTCTCCCTCATTTTCCACAGCGGACGTGGGATCGCTTTCTAAGATCAGGGAGGCTAAATCTGGAATTCCAATCCAGTGGATCTCATTTCTAGAGGACCAGAATTTATTTAATCAAGGTAAGGGATCAAGAGCCTCACTAATCTTTAAATCTGTTTCTCTGACTTTGCAAGAAAATTTTTTCTCATTCAAGTTCACTTTACTCTTCAATACCCGCCACCCCACCGTCAATGATCTTTTTCAAGCATTCAAATGGTAATTTCTCAAGTAAAGAAACTCGCTATTGCAATGGTGCACTGCATTGCTAGTGGTTGAATTAACTCAATTAGTTCAGTGGTCTTTGAGCTCAGGCGGCAAGTAAATTGTTCATGTTTCTAAGTTCCTTGCAAGAAAAGTAAAATAGAGGAATTAGGGAACAGTTTCTGCACAGGACAGTCCACTAACCAAGGTTATCTCTACTCGCTACAGGAGAGCTGTGGCCCCAGCTTGGATCCTGACACTCCTACCGAAGCCTACAATGGCCTACTTAATTGTGTCACAGATATATTTGATACTCTTTCATACCTCTGTTCATATTGGTTATTTGTTAAACCTTGTAAATAAACCCCCTGTTAATCATTCTCTATTGTATCCTTCCATCCAAGTAAAGTAATCACTTCATGGGCATAAAGAATTCCAACCAGGTAAGTACAATACCCAATAAACTTGTACTTTCTCTTTAAATATGTATGACCACGAGAGGGCATCAAGGTCAAATCCAGATCTTCATTAATTCCATATGTTATCCGCCCCTCTGGTTCATAACATATTTTGGCGACCATTGGCTAGTGATTCAGTTCGTTCTATGACTAGCATCCATTATTTCTACATTAGGCCGACTGATGATATAAACCCTCTTTTTAAAGTAAAAATATTATATCACAGCGCTTTGTAAAGGAACGCAACGCATGGCTAAGTTACGAATCAATTTACGTAGTAAATAGAAGTGTTAGAACCAGTTGGAACCATGGATCGGGTAAGAGTAAGTGTTATACATTATAAAGTGTATCCATTATTCAGACTGCAAACTCAAATTAGCAAAATTCATCCTTGAATCGATGGGAATTAGCATATAATTCAATTGCCAGGTGCTTAGGCTACTCGGATGTTTTGTTTTGAATAAGCATGTTCGGAACTGTGTAACAAAGTTCCAGCATGGCAAAATTAGATTTTCCATGGAATGTACGTGCTTTTCCGTACACTAACTAGTTAGGTCACTGCATGCCTAAGATTTTGAATTAGGGGCCCATGTGGTGATCAGTCATCTTACCGCCAATGTGTATGGACAACACTTCTTTCGGGTTGTCTGCCCTGCCGACAACAAGTTAGGTAAAATGTTTGTGCATACTAGGGAAAACGAATGTGTAGTATTTCTCTTATTTGGGGCTGTTGCCTTGCATGTGTGGCATTTGCATGTTTATTCAGACATTCATAGGAATTTTCAAGTTAGTTTCGTATGACGTCTAAAATCCAGTGTTTGAGTTAGGAGCATTACATCATTTTGTTGGCGTAGCCTGAGCTAGATCTCTAAAGCCTCGTATTTTCATCAAATGTTAATTAGGAAGGTCCATTGATTTAGGGAAGTATTGGTTTAGTTAGGTTTAAAAAAATATTTCAAAGAGTTTACAGTAGTTTTCCGTTTGCATGGACCAAGAGGTAGGTTGTGATAAATCTTGCAGCCATTCCGTTTTCTTTAACTGAACCGTTCTAAATTCCAAAGTTAGCATATTACAATTAAGAATTCCACTCTATGCTAAGGATATTACCATTTTACCTTTACGGTGTGAATTTCATTTACAATTTTATTAAGGGGATAAGCAAAATTATAGTAATTTTTTTTATAACCAGAGAACAGCAGAGTTCAAAATTTTCTCTCTCTCTCTCTCTCTCTCTCTCTCTCTCTCTCTCGTGCTTGCTCAAACACAGGAATTAATCTTAACAAAGCCTAGATTCGTAATTCATAATAACCCCAATTAATTGTACAGTCTCATGAGAAGATAGCCACACTCTTTTTCCATTGTGAGATAGGGATATTAACTCATCTAGTCCGTGTCATTGCATGACAGTAACCAATTTTTATAAGCAAAAAGGGAGGCAGGGGACACTATTTAAGAACTTCAGAGGAACACTAAACTCTGACCTTTAATCTGCTACTTAACTTGAGAGAACTTACTTCACTTAAGGGGGTTTCACAATACCAAATCAGCTACTTAAGCTATCTAATAAATTTTATTAGCCTATTGCGACCCCACTCTGAATACGTACTACCTTGAAGCAGCACAAGAAAGCGAGCCCATTGGGCTGTCGACCCATATGAATGGTCGTACCTACCTAAATCCTGTAATTGTGGGATCATAAGAGCCTTGCTCTTCGCAAGCAGGGCACATGTGTGCCAACTTAGTTTACATGCTCAGCCATTACGCTTCACTGGCGCCTTACGCACCGAACCTCACCTTTGCACGTGCAAGAGATCCTGCAACATGCCAAGAACCATTTTGGCAAAGTGCCAAACCTTTTCCACCCTGCAGAACAAGCATCACTTTCTGTGGAACCAGTTACACGTCCTCACCACACGTTACCACTGTCCATGGGCAAGTTAAGCCTAACTGTTCTTGTGAACAGCCCTCTCCTCTGCATGCAGGCCAATGCTTATTTGGTGCTTCGTGTAAGTTAAGCTACTCACACTGTGGAACAATAACCTCTGCTCTTAGCTGGCTCTGGCCATGTTCATGTTAAACATTTCCTGTGCGCCTATGCATCGCTTACGTACGTGCCATTGTACACTGTGTGCCATTTACTTTTACTGTTCTTCATAACAACAAATAGTTTTTTAGAACCCCGTAACCTCTGCACCGTACCTGTGTGCAAGTTATGCAAGTTTACTGTTCTTCGTGAACCCAGTCACACATTCGTGCTACTGCAAAATCCTGTGCTGCCGTACAGCTCAGTTTGTGTGCCCCATGCCATAGAGTGCCTGCATCATTAGTTCTTCGGAACCATCCGGCCCTTTGGTGCCAAAGCTCCCGTACTACCCAGGGTGACCTTCCACAGGGACACTTAGCTACAAGTGCTGCCCATCTAAGGCCCACATCTACTACAGTGTAGTACAGTGTAGCTCACCAGGCACACTGCTATTCCAAGCTCACTCTGTGCTGGCCAGAGTGTCATTTCACTTGTGTGCCATTCCTGGCATACTCAAGTTATTCCAGGCTTTTGGGGGATAAATTCTCACCCTATGCACCTGCAACATTGCTACCATCCTTGAAGAAACCAAAGCCTTCACCGATGCAAGGAAACAAATGGGAATGAAGTGCCCAGAGCTTGTAGCTTGGGTTGCTGAACAAGGAATGGAGGCTAAGAGGGAGCGGGAAGCCAAGGAGGAAAAGGAGAGACAGGTGAGAGGGCCCAAGAGACTACATGAATTGTCCCTCAAGGAGAAGGAGGCTGAGATGGAAAAGACCAATGCATTGTCAATGGCCCAGATCCATGCTGATTGGCCTGCTGCCACTCCTGCTTCATCCATCACATCCATCATCAGCCACCTCATTCCACCATGGATGGACGTGGAGCCAGAGAAGTGAGTAGAAGTGGGAACCCTCTTCAAAGAATATAAACCCACCAATGCAGAAAAGGTCATGGTCTCATCCTGTCATGTGAAGGGGAAGGGACAAGACACCTTTAGCACATTAGACAAAGGCAAGAAGGGAAACATTGAGGCAGTCAGTAGAGCCATCGCTAAAGCCTATGAGCTTATGCCTGAGCGGTGGAGACAGAAGTGGTGAGACCTTCCCAAAGAGATTGGTCAGAGTTGATCTGAATGTTCCTACAAAAAGAGCCAAGCCTTCAGACATTGGTCTGCCACCTTGAATTCTGTGACATTTGAGGACTTGGCAAACCAGGTCGAGCTCAAGGACCTCCTCCATAATACTCCTCCTCTGGCCCTGCACCTAAATGAAAAACAACCAGCACTCTTTGCAGAGTGCTGCCGGGTAGCTAATGACTTTGAGACATACCACCCGATTCAGAGTACCTCTCACCGGCCCATTCATCATGGCCACCAGACCCAAGAATGGAGCCCCCCGCTTCCACCATCCTGCACTCACTGCAAAAGGAATGGGCACTTAGAATCCCAGTCCAAATCTAAAGGGGAGCCACTGTAATGCCTCCCTCTGATCAATTCAAGCAACATCATCATGCTTCCCCCAGCTCCTAAAAAGGATTTCAGCAAAATCTATTGCAGTGCCTGCAAGGTTTATGGGCATTCCATCCTCTGGAAGAATTCCCCTACTAAATCAGCAACAGACGCCATTGCACTGGCAGTTACTAATCATCCTTCATTAGGCCCTCCATCAGAGGGTCCTATATTTGTGTGGCCACCTCAAGGTAACTACCTAGCATGCCAGGTCAGGGCATTTGAAGATACTGGTGTGCAAATCTCCCTGATATGGGAAGACAAGGTCCCTTACGGGACTAAAATTGAGAAACTTAACCTCGTCACCATCGAGAGTATCAGTCGTGTAAAACTAATTCTTCCAGCAGTTCGCTTGAGGGTCACCAGGCCCCACAGAACCAAGCTCTGCACGCTCGCAGTAGTCAATTTCCTTCCCGGAGGCTGACCTTCTCCTGGGACAGTACTCTCTGTCCACACCTAATTCAAGACAACCCCTGGGTCCTGACCCCACACGGTCTCCACAAGGTACAAATAGCCCTCATAAACTTGCCTCTAATTCCCTGCCACTACCACTTGAGTGCCCTCATTGGTGCCATGCTCCGTCCATCTTGAATGTTGAGCCAATTTCAAATTTGATTCCTGCACCTGGTCCTGCCTTAGCGTCAGTGCCAGAGTATGCCATGGATCCTTCTTTAGTTGATCCCAGTCCGGATCACCATTCTTCTAGTTTGGCCCTGCTTTCAGTGTTGGTAAGAGAGCCAACGCCAAGATTACTAGGGTCCCTTCTGGACCACCCTGACCACAGCTGAAGCTCACCCACTGGCGCAGCCTCGCAACCCGTGTCTGAGTTAGTCATTGCAACCTGTGAATCTCTCATGCCCACTCCTGATTCTTCCTCAATTCCCAGTCCTCAGGGGTTAAGATTATGGTGGACAATTCTCTAGGATCTCAGCTGGTCGCAGAAATCAAGGAACTACAACAGCAAGTGGTAGAGTTTGTAGGCACCGCCCTTGCTTCAGCTGTTGCAGCAGCCGGAGTAGGGGGCACTCTAGCACTTTCCCCTGACTCGGTTCCAGTAACTCCTCCTACAACATTAAACCATCAGTCTAAGCGAAATTTGAGGAAGAAAGATCAGCAGCATAGAGTGTCCAGGTAGCTCACTAGAGCCACCAAGCTCCCCTGGCACTTGTGCCCGTATGGCACAGTGGCAAAATTTCATTGAGTAATTTGGCACCCAAACCAGAGTAGGATGCCAGGTTACTCTTTGTAACATTGGAACATTTTCTTATTGTAACTTTAATTATTCATAAACTCATTTTACGCCTTGTAACAACTCACTTTTTAGCTTGCATCACTCTCAGACTTTGCAACACATTCTAACCAATTCAGAGTGCCAACCGCCATGTCTCTTGGCCCTACGAGTCATCGACATTACTCTCCATGTAATTGCTTGCATGGCAGACTTAAATCAGTGCAAAAGGAAAATTAAGTCTATATCACAGAGCCACTAGGGCCTTACGACACTAGTGCCACACCTTGCAGAGTGCCTTCACCTCAGCAAGGTACCATGGGACTCACCAACTGAGTCATCACACGAATGTACAAAGGCTTTTAGACTTGTATGAAATTGTACCTATCTCCCATACCAGGGGTATTAATAGCCTCACACCTACATTTCTTCATTTGTATCTTATTGTACTGGGGAAGGGTTGTAGGTACTGTAATTGCTTCACATCCTTATCTTAATAGCGGGTCACTGGTAATTTCTCAAGTTAAGTAACTCGCTATTGCAGTGGTGTGCTCCATTGCTAATGCTTGAATTAACTTGATTGTTTCAGTGGCCATTGTGTTCAGGCAGCAAGTAAACCGTTCATGTTACCAAATCCTTGCATCGACAGTACAATAGAGACAATTAGGGTACTGTTTCTGTGCTTGATTGGGTACTAACCAAGGAGGACTGTTTGTGCAAATCTGCCACATGGCCCCATCTTGGATCCTAACACTCCCACCGAAGCCTACAAGGGCCTACTTAGTTGCACCATAAATATATTTGATACCCTTTCATACCTCTGTTCATATTGGTTATTTGTTAAACATTGTAAATAAACCACATGTTAATTGTTCTTTATTGTATACTTCCATCCAAGTAAGGTAATCACCTCATGAGCATAAAGTATTCCAACCCGGTAAGTACATTACCCACTAAACTTGCATTTTCTCTTTAAATATGTATGATCATGTGTGGGCATCAAGGTCAAATCGACATTTTCATTAATGCCCTTGGGTACATACCAATATATATATATATATATATATATATATATATATATATATATATATATATATATATATATATATATATATATATATATATATATATATATATATATATATATATATATATATATATATATATATATATATATATATATATATATATATATATATATATACTTTTTCTTCTCTCGGCCTTATTAATCCCACTGTTTAGCAGGGTTGGCTGCTCGAGTCAACTTTCTCCATCTATTTCTATTCCCTGCATCTGCTTCCCCCAGTCCCACCTCACCCATATCCCTCCCCACCACATCCCTCCATCTGATCCGCTGACACTCCACACTCCTCCTCCCAACACTGGGCATGTTCTCAGCGCTCCTGATTGGTGCCACCTCCTTATTTCTTATTACATGGCCAGAGTATCTTAGATGAGCTTCACTAGCCTTCTACTTTACATTACATATACAACACATTCTTCTTATATCTTGACTCTCCCTCCTTTCCAGTACTGATATTCCAGCAACCCATCTCACCATCCTCATTTTGGTTCTTTCCAACAGCCCCTCCTCTTTCCTCTCAAGTGTCCAAGTTTCCCATCCCATATAATAGTAAAGGCTTGGTAAATGTCTTATAAATTTTCATTTTCAGCCTTAATGGCATTTTCTTGTCTAAAACAACTCCACTTACTTCCCTCCATTTTCACCGTGCTTCTTTGACTCTCTGTCTTACTGCTTTCTCAGTACCTCCCTCCTCTGCTGTTACTGATCCCAAGTAGTTAAACTCATCCTTTTGTTTTAGCACTGTACCATCTCTCACTTTAATGTTTACTTCCTCATGTCCTTCTTTACCACTAATCATTAACTATGTATTTCCAATGTTCACTTTCAATCCTTTCTTTCCTTGGGCTCCTTTCCTTGCTAAAAGCCTTTCCTGCAGTTCTTCTTCTGTGTCGCTCTAATGACTAAATCATCAGTAAACATCAGTTCCCACAGTTCTTCATTGTTCCTTAATTCTGTTGTCACAGTGTCTATAACGACGAAGAACAAGAATAGACTCAGAAATGATCCCTGATGGAGGCTAACCCCCACAGGGAACGCCTGTGTCCCCATATTTGTCTGTCCACTGGTTCTAGCCCCCTCATACATCATCTTCAATAACCTTACCAAATTCTTTGGTACTCCTCTCTTTCAAACACCAGTAAACTACTCTTCCTGGTACCCTAACATATGCCTTTTCAAGATCCACAAAACACACGTAAACTTTCCTGGTTCCTTCTAAATATTTCTATTGGACTTGTCTGACTATAAAAATAGTATCCACTGTGTTTTTTCCTTTCATAAACACAAACTGCTGCTCATGTATATCTATCAGCTCTCTCAATCTCCCTTCTACTATTCTTACAAGTATCTTGAATACATGCCCTAAAACCTTTATTTCTCTGTAATTCCTACAGTTTAACACATCTCCTTTTTGTTTATACATTTTAATCATCCAACTACCTTTCCAGTCCCTTGGTATTTCCTCTACATCCTAGATCTTTCCCAATATTGAGTTCACCCACTCTTCACCTAGATTTCCCAATGCTTTAATCATTTCTATTGTAATCTCTGACTTTCCTGCAGCTTTATTTACTTTTCCTTTCTTTATAGCATTCTCGACTTCAGTCTCTCTGATGTTTGCTATTGGTCCTTCTACTGGAGGAACATTTTCCAATTCTTCACACGCATTCTCATTGTTCAATAGTTGTGAAAAATATTCTTTCCATCTTCTCTTGACCTCTTCGTCCTCAATTAGGATATTTCCATTTTTATCTTTAATAATTCCTACCTCTCCTACATCCTACCTGTCTTTTCTTCTCGCTTCTGCAATTCTGTAGATTATCTTTTTTCCCTCTGGTGTTTCCATCTTCTCATACCACTCTCTCATGACTTCTCCCTTTGTAATCAATAACTTTCTCTTTGTTTCCCTCTTTGTCCATCTATACTCCTCTCTTGTTTGGTAGTTGTTTTCTTCTTCCCACCCTCTTCTGGCTATACTCTTTTCCTTCACAGCTGTTTGAACCTCTTGATTCCACCACCATGTGTCTTTTTCCTAATGCTACTTACCACTTGTCCTCCCATATACCTCTGCTGCTGCTGGAACCACGATCCCTTTCATATCATCTCATATCTCTTCAGGCGATTCTAACGTTCCATTTACATATCTCTGAACTCTCTTGCCTTCTCCCCCTTCAGCTCCCAAGTTTTGATGCTCCTATTCCTAGCTGGGGCTTTTCATTTCCTTATTGCTTTCAACCTAAAGTCTGCCACTACCAGTTTATGTTGAGCTACAACAGATTCATTTGGAATATATATATATATATATATATATATATATATATATATATATATATATATATATATATATATATATATATATATAAAGAAATAATGAAAAACATTTCTCATTTATACAATCCTATAAAAAAGGTTTCTCTTTTCTCTACGTTTTTACCATTATAGAAGACTGGTCGAGAAAAAAGAAATAAAGAGGGGGAGAGACTGGTGACGTATTAAGTTGATGGGTACATCGATGCCCATCAACCTTACAACGTAAAGACCACTTTCACTCCAAAGAATTGTTCTTGCACACTCACTTCACTATCAAGAGGAAATTGGGTACATTTTATGTAATTTCGAGTATCATTCTACACAGATGAAAAAATAACGAATAAAGGGTATATGACGCCAAAGGGTGTCACTTGAATATTATATAGGCCTGTACAACAGTTTAGGTGCCAAGAGTTCTGTGTTGTCCTTTGTCATCCAAGATGCTGGAATGTGTTTGCATGTATGTAAGGCAAAGGAACAACGATTATAGTTTGTTTTAATTTCAACTTCTTCATTCCGACATTTCCCTTGGATTTTTTTTCCATCATTTAGGTTATCCTTAGTGGTTTATATTTTAATTCAAATGTGCCTAGCTGTTTCTTTCCTGATTTTCTCGGATATACAAAATTGTCTGAGCAGATTTCATTTTAAATTCACCATCTCAGTTTCCATGTCTCCCATTAATTTATGAAACAGCTTCTGCTAGCAAATTGCTGTAAAAATTCTTATATTTATTTCATTCATTTTTCCTCTGCAGTCATGCAGAGGTCTCCAAGTAATCCAGAATGCAATTTCTTTTTACTGAGTAGTCATAAAGCCAGCTGTTGAAAAGCTTCGTAAAAGAATATTCATTTAAGTGGAATTCGCCATGGCAATGTAGAGACAGACGAGTTGTAAAATGTGAAGCAAAGATCAAAAAGAAGTAATTTCTGTCGACCTGCTTTGTTACCTTATCCATACCTTCAATTTTCTTAGGCAAAGTTCCATAGTTCAGTGATTATCAGCCACGTAAAAAAAAAAAGGTCTTGGTTTCATTGTAGCACTGAATAAAATTCAATAATTAACCGGCCCTTTAACATAGCACGTCTGAAACTAGTGGGGAGAGCGAAAACCAAAATGAATAAATAGATTTTAATGAATAAGGAAAAAACTCTGGTCTCGAAAGAGAAAAAACCATTAGATGAAATTATTTCATAAAATGTCGTCTACGATCGGCGTTAAAACGTCAGAAAGTGAAAGAAACCCTCTATGCTTTGTACATATAACTTCATTATAGTGTCCTAAAAAGTGCTG
>NC_089742.1:6608729-6618729 GCF_040412425.1 Macrobrachium rosenbergii
TATACATACATACATATATATATATATATATATATATATATATATATATATATATATATAATTCAACATTGACAGTGAGGCTATCCCTCAGCAGTACAAAACCAGGCGGCGTGGAAGTAGACAGCATGAAACATAATTCACTTTATTCCTTATACAGCGACGTTTTCGAGACCAATGTCTCATCATCCAGGCTATAATCAACGATAAAAAACTGATAAGCAATACAGCATAACAAATTATTTTTGTTGACACGCAAAATACATTGAATAAAGTAAAGCAAAGTAAGATACATCGTTGAAATAAAAATTACGCTACAAGAAGAGAACCATATTTAAAGTTAAGAGTAGTTAAAAAGACACCTTGTCTCAATGGAGTTCAGTTGCTGTATGAAAAATGCACCGAAAGTAAACAAGAAGAAGGGCGTGGTTTAGGCTATGTACAAGGGAACAGATGTAGAGTGGTTAGATACGATTGTCATCCGTGATGACGACCGTTTTCACACAGGCATTTTTCGAAAGGCAACTTTCACAGGCCTTGTCTTAACTTTTATAGTTTTGTTTTTCAATTTTAAATTAAATTCATTGTCTACCCTCCTCCACAGAGTCATGACATTATCTTCTGATTGAGTCTTTTCCACAAAGAAATCGGAATCCTTTACGATTATTTTAAATCAAATTGCTATCCTCCTAATCTCTTTATGAAATATGTCAGGAAAACGCTGGATATTTCATTTCATCCTCCAGCAGCAATACATACTGCCCAAAAACTTAAGCTCTATATACGATTTCTTTGTGCATGACACCTCTTTCTTACCTCACTTAAGGAGAATTTTAACTAATTATTTCCCGGCCGTTGATGTCAAGTTTGTCTTAATGAACCCTAGGACTATTGGTAGTATGTTGCGTCATAAAGAGAGATTACCACCCCCTAATGCAGTCCGGTGTTGTCTATATTTATACTTGCTGCCGATGCAACAGGCAGACTTACGTTGGCAACACACGCCGTCTGCTTAAGGTGAGATGTGATGCACATATGGGCATCAGTTTCCGTACAGGTGTAAACTATCCAACCTAGAACTATCTAACATTAGGAATCATGGGAAATTTTGCAAAAATAATATAAATTATAAGGATTTCAAAATATTATTATCAAGCCCATATGAGCACCACCTTCCAATATTAGAATCTCTAGCTATAAAGAAACTAGTTCCCACCTTAAACAACCAATCTTCATCTGTTCCCTTGTACATAGCCTAAACCACGCCCTTCTTCTTGTTTACTTTCGGTGCATTTTTCATACAGCAACTGAACTCCCGTTGAGACAAGGTGTCTTTTAACTACTCTTAACTTTAAATATGTTTCTCTTCTTGTAGCGTAATTTTTATTTCAACGATGTATCTTACTTTGCCTTACTTTATTCAGTGTATTTTGCGTGTCAACAAAAAATAATTTGTTATGCTGTATTGCTTATCAGTTTTTTATCGTTGATTATAGCCTGGATGATGAGACATTGGTCTCGAAACGTCGCTGTATAAGAATAAAGTGAATTATGTTTCAAGCTGTCTACTTCACGCCACCTGGTTTTATATATATGTATATATATATATATATATATATATATATATATATATATATATATATATATATATATATATATATATATATATATATATATATATATATATATATATATATATATATATATATATATATATATATATATATATATATATATATATATATATATATATATATATATATATATACAGTATATATACATATATATATATATATATATATATATATATATATATATATATATATATATATATATATATATATATATATATATATGAAAATAAGAAGGCCCATAAAACACTATTTAAACGTTGAAACCATATATTTCAGGCACTTGTTTCTGTGCCCCTGTTCACTGGTAGAATATGGACAGGTGGAAAGTTAAAATGGTATATATACAAAAACATGAAGGTGTGGCCTTAGGCCTCCGATGTTAAGGAGGTGGCGTTTAAGAAGGAGGAGATTGACCAAATTCCCTAGTGGTTTTGGCCTCATTAGCTCCCGTTTGGCGATGGATCTGGCGGTCGCGTTTCTTGGGTCATCTTCTTCAAAGGGGTGCGAGGATTAAGGTGTCAATGGCGTCCGATTTCCAATGTCCTCTGACAGGTTCATATTGTTGGTTTGATTGATGATAGCAGATTCCAGCATCTTTCTTTTGTACGGACAGCTACTCTTGAAAACCAACTCCGCCCCACTCCAGTTAATGACATGCCCTGTATTTCTAATATGTAGGAAAATTCCCGAACTTTCGAAGCGTAACGCACTGATCTTTTTTGTGCTCTGTTATTCTTTGCGAGAGCGATCTACCTGTCTCGCCTACATAAATGTCATGACAATTACTACACGGTATCTTGTAAACCCGGCTTCTTCCCCTTTTGTTATTTAAGTATATACGTTAACGAGCGAACCCCGATGGATTTGGGATAATGGAAAATGAAAGGATTATTAGAGCTGAGTTGCTCGGTGGCCTTTTGGATGTTTTCATCGTATGGAAGCTTTATTTTGTTGTTGAAATCTATTTGTCTGTTGTGAGTGGGACCTCTGTAGTATATTTTATTTGCTTTATTAATAGCCTCTCGATAATGTGTGGTGGATAGAGCAGTTGCGTTAGGTGTTGGCGGATCGTGTTAAATTCTTGATCCAGGTACTCATTTGAACATATCCTAAGTCCTCTGAGGAATAGGTTGCACCCTACCATGATTTTTACGGAGACGTCGTGGTAGCTTAAGAAATGAATGTAGGAGACAGCGAAGGTGGGTTTTCTATATACTGTAAATGCATACCTGTTCTGTTTTCTTATGATCAGTACATCTAGGAACGGCAGTTTTCGTCCTTTTCCCATTCTGTTTTAAATTTTATGGTCGGAACTAGTTTAATTTAGCCTATTAAAAATTCTTTAAAGTCCCCAGCTATTGTCCCAGAAAGTAAAGATATCATCTACGTATCTAAGCCAGATCATGTTATGGGGTTTGATAGACGACAAAAGTTCTGTTTCGAAATATTCCATGTACAAGTTCGCTAGAAGGGGTGATAGGGACTTCCCATGCTACAGCCAAATTTTTGTTTGTAAAATTACCATTGAAAGAAAACACGTTGTTAGTTACACAGAGGTTGATAAGTTTTAAAGTTTTATCTATGCCAAGAGGAAAATGGTCTTTATGGTTGTAACTTCCTCTCTAAGAAAAACAACACGTCGGCAATCGGGACTTTAGTAAATAATGAATCGACGTCTAGACTGAGCAGTTTGATGTTGTTTGAGGATGTTTAAACTATTAAATTTTTTGTATGAAATCTTCTGCATGTTTGACGTGGGAGGATGAGAAGGTTCCTAGAAAGGGTGATAACAAGTCTGCGAGCCATTTTGATAATTTGTACATGAAAGAGCCCCTGCTAGATATTATGGGGCGTAAAGGAATCCCCATCTTTATGTGTTTTCGGGAGGCCGTAAAAATAGGGAGAGAGGGGTTGATTACCTTGAATGTCTCTAGTAATTCTATGTCTTTTTATTGCCCCTATGGTTCTAACTGATTTGTTAAACTGAGCAGCAATATTTGTTGTGGGATCTTTCGTTAATTTGTCGTAGGTCTCCGCATCGTTTCGAAGTTCTTGAACTTTATTGATGTATGTCTCCTTGTCTAACAGAACTATTTTCCCGTCTTTGTCAGATTTTTAAGCTAACTAATGCATTTTGGAATCTTTTCGGGAGCGAATTTTTGTTGTTATTTTGCTCCAAGACATTTAGCAAAATGCCTTTGAGACATGCCTCTTTCTTGTCATAGTTGTTTTTTGCAAAATGTTTATCAAAAGCAACTAGGAAATTAAGATTACTCTCAGGACCAGGTTTTAGAGCGAATGAAACTCCAAGATTTAAAATGGTCTGTTCTTCTGCAGTGAGGGGATGGTTAGAGAGATTCAGCACCTTATTGGGAAGGCCAAGATTATTCCATACGCTGTTACCTAATCAGTCTTTTTAATTTGTAGCACAAATTTCTTGGGACTCACTGTTTTCAATAGCACCTGATAGCACAAAATATGAAAGATATCTGTACATACCATCATCCCTGCACATGAGGCGAAGTGACATGGCTAGCTCACTATTTTTCTTCTAATCACATAGATGTCTTGGTGTGTGGGGGGGGACTTTAAGGAATTTTTTAATAGGCTAAATTCGCTAGTTCCGACCATAAAATTTAAAACAGAATGGGAAAAGGACGGAAAACTGCCGTTCCTAGATGTACTGATCATAAGAAAACAGAACAGGTATGCATTTTCAGTATATAGAAAACCCACCTTCGCTGTCTCCTACATTCATTTACACGACGTCTCCTGTAAAAATTTAGGGTGCAACCTATTCCTCAGAGGACTTAGGATACAAATGAGTACCTGGATCAAGAATTTAACACGATCCGCCAACACCTAACGCAACTGCTCTATCCACCACATTATCGAAGGGCTATTTAAAGCAAATAAAATATACTACAGAGGTCCCGTTTACAACAGACAAATAGATTTCAACAACAAAATAAAGCTTCCATAACGATGAAAACATCAAAAGGCCACCGAGCAACTCAGCTCAATTGATCCTTTCATTTTCATTATCCCATCCATCAAGATCGGTGTATTCTTTGGTTAAAGGACAAACTGCAGACCTTCACAAGATCTACCGTGTAGTATTCATGACATTTAAGTGCCAGGATATCCCAAATCTATGTTGGATCTTGCACAAAAGATCAATGCGTTACGCTTCGACAAGTTCAGGAATTTTCCATATTAGAAATAAAGGGCATGTCATTAACTGGATTATTGGTGGAACAAGCCATACTGATTAAAAGATGCTTGAGTCCTTATACATCACCAACGGCTTGAACCTTCCGTCTTTGAACTCGGACGCCATTGACACGTTTCTTCTCCTCCTCCTTTTGAAGAAGATGTTCCAGCACTGCCAGTTTCTTTTTTACTGTATACGTTTCAAGGTCCCAAAAACCACTAATTTTTTGTCAATTTTTTCCTTCAAGAAACGCCACTTAACATCTTTTACAAATCATGTTTTTGTAAATTATACCATTGAAACTTTCATTTGTCCATATTTACATAGTGAATGGGCACAGAAACAAGTCTCATAAATATATGGTTTCAACGTTTAAATGTGTTTTATGGACTTCTTATTTTCATATTACACTGTAGTATTACAGAAAAGACATTATATATATATATATATATATATATATATATATATATATATATATATATATATATATATATATATATATATATATATATATATATATATATATATATATATATATATATATATATATATATATATATATATATGAATGTCTTTTCTATATACCACAGTGTATATAAAAATATAGAAGGCCCATAAAACACTTTTTAAACATTGCAACCATATATTTCGGGCACTTGTTTCTGTGCCCCCTGTTCACTGGTAGAATATGGACAGATGAAATGTTACAAGGGTATATATACTAGCATATATATGTGTGGCATTACGCCTCCGATGGTATGAAGGTGACCGTTTCCTAAGAAGGAGGAGAATAACCAATTCCCTAGCGGTTTTTGGCCTCATTAACTCCCGTTTGGCGACGATTCTGGAGGTCGTGTTTCCTGGGACATTTTCTTCAGGAGCGGTCTGAGGATTAAAGCGTCAATGTCGCCCGATTTCCACTGTCCTCCTGACAAATTCATATTGTTGGTTTGATTGATGATAGCAGATTCTCAGCATCTTTCTTTTGTACGGACAGCTACTTTTGAAAACCAGCTCTGCCCCACACTCCAGTTTTATGACATGTCCTCTATTTCTGATATGTAGGAAAATTTAGCGTTTGTTCTTTTGTGCTCTGTTATTCTTTGGAGCGATTTACCTGTCTCTCCTACGTAAATGTCATTACAATTGTACACCGTATTAAACTCAGCTTCTTCCCTTTATTATTTAAGTATACGTTAATGAGTGAACTCCGATGGATTTGGGATTACGGAAAAAAGTGGTTCAAGTTCGTGGGAGTCAAGACCCTTGCCGACTCCATAGAACAAATGAAAATTGAGCATTTCTTGCTCTATGCCTCCTGCCCTCTCCACGCACAGGTGAGAAGGATCCTATGACGTTGGTGGAATGCTGTCGCATCGACAACTCCTGGGATACTCATCTCCAGAAGACTTCCTGCATTGCAGAATTAGTCCACCCGTCTGCCTTTCAGGTGCCCCTCTGCTGAAGAATGGGCAATCACAGAAACCCGTTGTTTGCGGGTTCTGTAGGAAGATCTGGCATTCAAAGAGCAATGCCAAAATAAACCAACAAGCCTCTTTCTCCTGGAAAAACAACTAATAAGTTACCTGAGCCCTAGGACCAGTGCAAGAGATTTCAGCCCAACCTTTTGCACGGCATGCAGGTTTATGGCCACTCTCCCTCATGGGCAAAATGCCCTGCATCCAGTAATCCTGTCATTGCCCTGGCAGTTACGAATCCTGAGTCCTTAGGCACTCCAGCTGAGGGTCCATATGTGGCACCTCCTCGAGGTAGCTACCCAGCATGCCAGGTCCAAGGCATTTGACGACTCTGGCGCACAAATTTCCCTCATGAGGAAAGACAAAGTTCCCTATGGAGCTATCATTAACTGACGCAAACTCGTCACAATTGAGGATATCATTGAATTTAAAATGATACTCCCATGTTAATTGAGGGTCACAAGACCTCATAAATCTAAAATTTGCAACATTGCAGTAGCAAGGATTGGAGGTTATGACATCCTCCTGGGACAGGACTTCAGTCCCCATTTAAGTCACAATCACTGCCAGTGCCAGGACCCCAATCAGATCTCCCCAGGAGATTCCAAAACCATAATTCGAATTTCTGCCAGTGCCACTTACAGGCACTGAGTATAAGCTCCGTCCGTAACAGACGACGAGCAAATTCCAAAGCAAATAATAGTGTGCCCCTGCCTTAGTGCCAGTGCCAGAGCACGCCCCGATCTCCATTAAGGTCCCAATAAGGACCCCCTCTCTTCTCCCGGTTTGGCTCCACTACCAGTGCCGGTGGGGAGACGGATAAGCTGACCACAGCGGTTGTAAACCTAAATGTGCGGCCCCGCAAACCGTGCCTGAGCCAGTCATTTCTACCTGACCCTTCACGCCCCCCAAGACCCACTACCTCTCTGTCTCAGTTCTCCCGCAGACATAGCAGTGAGTAATGATTCTGCCATGGTTCAAATGGCCGATGAACTCAAGGAACTGCGACGGATCGTTTAGAGCTTGCAAAGAATTGTCAGCCACCAAAGGAAGCCGACACAGGTGGTACCCAATACCCTCCCCGGGCTCGGTTTGATCCCCGGCCAAGACAAACCATCCAGAGTAGGAAGGGGCCGAGGAAAAATACCATGGGCGTTGATTATTCCAGGCTTCAAGAGAGCTCCCAAGCTCACCTGGCACCTGTGGGCACAGTGCCATAATTTATCTATGAAGACTTTGGCACCTCTATTGGATGTTCAGATTCCTTCGCTATTCTCTCTCTCCCTCTCTCTCTCTCTATAACTATGTCCTTTATTCTTCCTCAAACACTTCCCTTCCTTCCTTTTGATTATCCATCACATTTATTTGAAATACCCAGGCCCTCATCTTACCTGTATCACTTCTGCTCATGCAGAGTGCCATGGCAAATGCCAACACTATAAGCCCTCGACTCCCCATTCACCTACTGCAGCATGATGTATTTAAAAATGCGATATGCCATCGCCATTAGTTATTATTACAAAAGTGACAATTTGGCACAGTGCCATTATTGGAGATTCTGGCAAAATGATCCTGCCAGAGGGGTCGCGCCCTCTGGTTATCTTTGTGGCCGTCTTTTAAGACTTTTCTTGAGCTTGCTGTGCAAGACTCAATGTTTGTTTTTAATGGTCAGCTCTTTTCGCAGGTCGATGGAGTTGCCATGGGCTCCCCATTGGGACCTGTGTTTGCTAATATTTTTATGGCTTTTTTAGAAGAAACATTTTTAACTGTCCGGATGTGTGTAAACCTGTCTATTATAGAAGATATGTTGATGACACTTTTGCATGTTAATAAGCAACATCAAAATATAAACTTTACCATGGAAAAAGAAAGCAACAACTCTTTACCTTTTTTAGATATCAATGTAAGCAGAGACAATGGTGAATTTACTACATCTGTGTATAGGAAAAAAACATACACTGGACTTGCTAACAACTTCTATAGTTCATGTTTTAAGAACTTTAAGCTAAATTCCATATACACTTTAGTTCATAGGGCTCTTCGTTATTCTTCGAGTTGGTCTCTTTTTCATATTGAGATTTTATTTTTAGTCAAATTTTTCTTACAGAACTCCTATCATGAAATTTTGGTTTTTAAAGTCATTAACAGACTACTGTCACAACACTTCTCTAATCCGTCACCCTCTTATAATGTCTTAAAGAAAAATATATATGCAACAATCCCGTTTATTTTTGACAAGAAGTTTTCAGCCAAACTTAAAAAATAATTGAACTGGAATTTGGCTGCCTTAAGATACAATTGATCCCAATCAATCCACCAAGATAGGTGTATTATTTGGTTACAAGGATAAAACTGCAGACCTTCATGAGATCTGACGTTATTTATAAATTCAAGTGCCGGGATGTCCGGTATGTTGGATCTTGCCGTAGGTTACTGCAGGTGAGATATTGTAGCCATGTGGGATACAGTTTTAGAACGGGTCAGAAACTGAGTAAACCAAAATTTTCTAATATAAAGAACCATGCCTCCATATAAACCGAAATAAATAAAAACATTTCTCTATTATTGGTGGAACAAGCCATAGTGATTACCTAACCACCCTTGAGTCCTTATACATCAAGCGGCTTGTTCGTCTTTGAACTCTAAGGTTTCCGCTTCTCCTCTTTATCTAGCATAACTGAAGTAGGGTGGGGTCAGGTCTTGGTCATTCGTTCTTCTCCTCCTCCTTTGAATGGTTTGTTCAGCACTGGTTTCTTTTTTTACTGTATACGTTTCAAGTTTTATCAATTTTTCATTTTTGTAATTTTTTCCTTTTAACTTTATCTTTTAAAATATTTTTTGTAAATTTTAACGAAATTTGTTATATTTGCAGATTGAAGATGCATATATAGTACATGTGCGAAACGTCTCATAAATAAATTATGGCCTTTTTGATGTGTTTTGGACCCGTTGTATGTATATATATATATATATATATATATATATATATATATATATATATATATATATATATATATATATATATATATATATATATATTATATATACATACACACACACACACACATATATATATATATATATATATATATATATATATATATATATATATATATATATATATATATATATATATATATATATATATATATATATATATATATATATATATATATATATATATATATATATATATATATATATATATATATATATATATATATATATATATATATATATATATATATATATATATATATATATATATATATATATATATATATATATATATATATATATATATATATATATATATATATATATATATATATATATATATATATATATATATATATATATATATATATATATATATATATATATATATATATATATATATATATATATATATATATATATATATATATATATATATATATATGTATATATATATATATATATATATATATATATATATATATATATATATATATATATATATATATATATATATATGATTATAATCACTTTTTTTGCACGTGATTCATGTATCAAACATTACCACAGGTGAAAAATAAGAGATGGGGTTTAGGTCCTGACCGGTTTTGACTTTATTTCCAAGCCATTGATGAAGGACTGATGCAGAGTATCAGAAGTCACAAATATATATACAACAG
>NC_089742.1:6623729-6666229 GCF_040412425.1 Macrobrachium rosenbergii
CGACAACCTGGAAAACACGAGACATTTGGAGGCAGAGGAGGAAATACAGGGAGGACAAAAATGAGAGGAGTATACTATATGGGCAGCCATTTGTGTTTCGTTTGCATGGAGGAGGCCAGTTTATGAGAGAGGGTTAACCCTGCACATAAAATAGCCCCCCACATTATTCGACATTTGGTCCTTAACAGGATGAATAGTATGCAAGAACAGGATTAACCTGAGCAAATGTAAATATATTGTAAATTAAGGAGTGGTTTTGGCTGGCTAGACATCTAAGCATACTCTCTCGTACATAGAATAATATGGCACTACTAATGCTAACAACATATGTTTGCACTTATTTAAATGAAGGACTGTCTGTCGGATAAAGGTTAACACTGAATATTAAGGTAACTTGAAACAAAGGTCACAACAATGAACTAATTAAATTCCACACAGATGCAAGGTAGTGCAGCATTATTCATTAAATACTAGGCTACTAATTAATTTCATCATAAAACACTTGAGATGTAGTACAAAATTTACATAAAAATTCCCAAACTTAACGCTAAGAATAATGTGCCTACATTTGTTAAAGGAATGTACTGTCTGTGGGGTAGACTAAATAGAATAGATCCATTACTAAGGGAATGCCCCACAGAAATTAGCTAACATAACACCATTAAAGTGATAACCTAGCTCACAGGTGAATTATATAACCCTACAATAAAGGAACATGTTAAATATAAGTGGGGATGTTGAGCTGCATCCCAAACTTTAGTAATAATAATAAAAATAAGGTTAAATATGATACAACTGGATGTCTCAATTGAACATTTCACAAATAAACAAATAAAATACTTCAACATGGGTATGCTGAAATGTAACAAAAGACATATAGAGCTAGGACCTGTCCCCAGGTGTAGTGCAGTACAAAATACACATTTCAATACAACTATACTGATTAAAAGTAAGAAACAACCCTAGACATCCTTTCTGGATCAAGGGCTAGGATTGCTGTATTAAGCTAAGGCACCATAAATATAGAATACGAGTGCCATGAGAGCTCAGTGGCTCTGATGAATACAAAAAATGGGATCCTAAGGCTATGTATAATATATACATGGCACTGTGCCAAGGAACCAGGGTTGGGAGAGCACCTATGCTCTGTCATTATTCAAGTTTCAGGGGTTTGACCTTCCAGCTGTAGCACTGGAGGCTTAGCCCCTTGATGCAGATAGCCTTCCAATTACTTCTCCAGGGGAGCACTGGAACTTTTGTTGCTGGGTGGAGCAAACGACGTTTCTTCAAAGGAACAGTGTGCTTCATCTCTGTTATTTTTTCATCAGGATCAACTGTAGGAATAATTTCTGTATCTACTGGTGGTTCTGCCTATTCTAAATAGCCCCTAGATTTGGATATCTCAGATGGAACCAGTGGGGTTGATTCCTGGGAAGGCACAGGAGTACCTTCAAAGTCTAAGCAGCAAGTGGCGCTGGAGATTACGCTACCAGATGGAGCAGGCACTATGCTAGCTTCTGCCTTGGCTGCTGCATCAACCTTGACAGTGATAGTGCCAACAATTGGGTCTAAAGTAGTGCCATCCACTTCAGATGCTGCAACAACCAGAGCAAGGGTGGTGCCAACAACCTCTGCCACCTGCCATTGCAGTTCTGGGACCTCTGCGATCAGCTTAGGCATTAGTCCATCGTCCACCAGTGTCTTATCTTCTGGGGACTTGGAAGAAGAGGAAGAGCTCATTATGGGTGCAAGAGGCTCGCATGTTGTAAGACCTCCTGAAGGGAGATCAAGGGCTTGCTCTGACACTGTCACTAAGGCAGGCTCAGGCACAGGAGTTGAGGTACGGATGGGCTCAATGTCTGTGACGGATGGAGTACTGCCCTGATCAGTGTGTGTAATTAGCACTGGCAATGTCTCAACAGTAGAGAGGGAAGAATCATTCGCTCCTGACGGAGGATGGGAGGGAATTGGATCTCCTGAAGGGAGATTGGAAAAGGGTTCAGGCTCTGGCTCTGTGGTAGGCCCAGGTCTTTGCACTGGCTCTTCATCCGGCCAGAGCATACCAATCCAGCTGGTATCTATTTTATTTGGCTTCTTGGGAAGCCCAAGTGTACTGACGCCAAAATCTATGCTAGACAGTTCTAGGCTGGGTGCAGGCTTTGGCACTTTCTCAGGTTCTGGCACATAAATCAAGCTGTCTTTGCCTAGGTTATCTGGCAGTGTGTCTGGAGGACATCCAAGATTGGGCTCAGGAAAGAGGCGAGACTTGAGGACCTGTCCTATGAGTAGATCGTAGTCTCCGGGAAGGAAATCTGCTACCCCTAAGGTACTAATTCTACTTTGTTGGGGTATGGTCACCCTCAATCAGACAGCTGGGAGAGAGGGTCATGGCAGGCGAGGACCGGTTGACATCTATCATAACCTCTAGGAGATGCCACAGTGACAGTCCCATCAGCCTGGGGTCTTAGCGGGAGGGCTTCCCCTTCAGATGGGTGCCAGGGGTTCCTGTCAAGCCATCTGTCCTCCATCATTTTACACAGACTTATGATGGCACTTTAGGATGATTTGTCCCCTGTTCTAGCCGTGTACAAATAGCGAGTACCTCCTCATAAGTGGACATTTTGGCTGAGTTGCTAGAGGCTGAATATTGCAACTACTACATATGATTTGTTACAGATATGCTAGGAGTGTAAAAGTGGCACTGTATTGAAAGGCATTGCCTTTAGGCTGTGCATTGTAGGGACATGCAAATGAACAATAAGTGGCCATGCAAACAATTGCACAGAGTGGAAATGGCATTGTGAGCTAGGCAGAGTGCAATGCAAAATGGGGAAATAAGCCTCTCTAGGCTACACTTGTAAAGCAGAATAGTTCTGAAAAATCTAAGTATGTAGCACTCCATGGGATTGGAACACAGGTGCACATGGTATAAAACATATGGCTTGTCTACACATAAAGTGGAGCGGCACCAGTAAACCTACTAGAAAGTAGCTAAGGTACACATAAGGTGCAAATTGCATAGTATAATACATAAAAAGATAAATAACTGCACTAGGCACTAACTATGGTGTGCATGAGGCACAACAAACATAGATTAAGATAAATATACTAGACTAGCTATGGTGTACATGAAGCGCAACTACATAGGCTAAGATAAATGCTCTAGGCACTAATAAAATTTGAGGAATAACACAATGCATGGGTCATACCCTACAATGCAGAAGTGTGAGTATTTGGAACACAATGCATGGATCAAAACCTACAAATGCCAAGGTATAAGTATTGTAACACGCTGCATGGGTCAAAGCCTATGGATGCAAGGGTGTGATTATATCACAACGCAAGGGTCAAAGCCTACAAAAGCAAAGGTATGATTACTTGGACTCAAGGCACGGATCAGAGCCTACAATGCATGAGTATGAATACTCCAGCATAAAGCATGGGTCAAAACTTAAAAAATGCAAAGCTATAATCATGTGAATTTGCTTAACCTACCACGGACATAGCTTTAACAGGAGAAGGTGGTTCAGTTAGAACAAAGTGAAATTAATCAAAGGCACATTCAGTGCAACAATAAGCACCACAAGGGTGTACTGTCTTAGTAACACAAAAGTGGGCACACAGGTGCAAAATTGAGGTACAATAAATATAAATAGATGTGTACAGACACAAGAACTGAGCAGGACGTAAGTGCAACTAGCAAATTGCAAGTTTATAAAAGCCCCTAGTACTTTAAATTGATAAAAAAATGCTATAGGACTACTTATTAAAATCAATATTGCCTATTTTTCCTCTAAAGCTAAATAATCATGCCTCTCTCTCTCTCTCTCTCTCTCTCTCTCTCTCTCTCTCTCTCTCTCTCTCGAAGTCTAGTGATTCTAATATAACACGACAATAAACATTCCCTAGCAAACTGTATCTGCCATTTTCGGAAAAAATAAATTTACATTATGGCATGAAAGAACAGCCTAACAACATAGCAATGTTTAAAACACGTGGCTCAGTGAAATTCTGAAATATCCCTCGCTGAAATTACAAAGGTTTCAGACACAAAAACAACCTCTATCCTTTGCTTACGTGTGCACATGCTAGGCTAAAATGAACTAACTTCTGAATTGATCAGTAAAACGGATCTTATGTTACAAATAGCAATATATCATGCAATAATCACAAAAATAATGCTTTAATCAATGTAAATGTGCATGAAATCTTGAAAATTCCTAATGCTACAATGCACTAAGGTTTGCTAACCTGAACAGCACGGATTTTAAGAGTGCTTATTCGCTCGTGCCTGGAAACTCAGCTCGTGCTTTTACGTTTTTTATTTACTCATGCGTTTCCTTGGGGAATTTTACGATTATTTATCTTAGACAAGGTCGCCAGTGTTACTCGCCAGCCTTGGCCAAGCAACAGAATGCTATAAAATAGCTGACGGTAATACAAAAAAACTTTTTAGTCAAGTTACTGAAAGGCATAATATTATACTCAGTTAACAGTTAATTACATTTACTCAACAATTACTAACAACGGTCTACAAATTAATACTAGGGCACAAGGCAAAATTCCTCCTTGCACGTGGATCGGTCTAGCCGACGAATGCAAGGGCGAGCTGGGAGGTTCCTTGGTCACTCATGATAAGGGCATCCCTCTGGGAGAGAAAGGTATCGAATGGTGAGAAATGAAGTCCTATTACCATGCACTTGGAATACTAAGGATTCCTTGACTAACACTGTGCCCATGAATGGCATAGCCAATCGAAACTCATTTATATCGCACTGTTCACAAATTGGAATTAGACTAGCATGCAATGGGCGGCAGGCTGAGAAAAGTATCAACTAGCAGAACAAAAGGAGAGTTTACTGATGAATGGAGAGTATGTCAGATGGTGAGCACAGGACATACTTGGAGAGATTCGTTAAAGAGGAGAAATATATCAGTAGGAGGAAAAACAGGCTGCCAAAATACTGAGTTCACCCGAGGCTTACCGTAGGAGTCCAAAGCAACGATCCAGCAGCCTATATGGGTATCCTGAACTGAGGCCTATCACACATGGGGCATGGGTTTACGGACCTGTGGATTGGTCGAGCGAGAACAAGGGACGTCTGCTAGCTACCCAAACAGCCGAGCTTGGGAAGCTGGAGAGCCTCAGGGTCCAATATGGCCGCCGCTTCAGGTAGCTACTTGCAACCTTTGCAGCGGCTCTCTTGTGGCAACCTGGAAAACGAGACATTTGGCGGCAGAGGAGGAAATACAGGGAGGACAAAAATGAGAGTATACTATACGGGTAGCCATTTGCACTTCGTTTGCATGGGGGCAGCCATTTCATGAGCAAGGGTTAACCTTGCACATAAAAATAGCCAAAAAAAAAGAGATTATACTTTAATTAGTGCGATCTATATTATTACTGGCAAGACAGTAAGATTAAATGTAAAATTTTTCGTCGATTCCCGAATAATTTAGCTTTAAGAATATTTAGAAAGCAGATGTCAGCAATTTTAGGTGTTATAAGGAAGAAAAGGAAGAAAAGGCTTGGCTATGTTCTGGGCACAACTCTTGGGAGACTATTACGTAATAGTGTCACATGGGCTCCTGTTGGCACCAGAACGCTTATACATACCTTGAAGAAAATTATGAAAAGGGAGTTGAAGATGAGTGTTGTTTCCATTATATTTTTTTCTCTTATTTATTTGCTGATTCCTACTTTGCTGCCTTATTCATCCTTCTGAGTATGATCTCTTCTGTTATGTAACTGCAGTCCAAATATTTAATTTATCCAAATTTCACTATTATTAAAACGTATATAATCACGCTTAAAAAAAAGGTTCTTCGTATACCCGACATATAGGAAGTGCAAGCACATTTAACCAGGTTCGGCCAAAGGCAAGACATGTTTGAAATAATATTTGAAAATAAGAAAGTCTTTGATCAGTTTTAACACGTCAGTAGCAAATAGAAATCTGGTTGTTAATTCGAAGAAAGTTTTCAAACTTATTCGTATCATGAGAGGTAGATGCAGGTTGACAGTAATTTAATCCTACATCTAATCACTTACAATTACGCATTACTGAATTTATCAACACCCCTATTTTCTGTACGAGAGCTGAGTGGACGTAATTCAAAATCGAAAAATTTGGTTAATAGCAGTTACTTATGGGTAAGGTGTGGCTAATGAAAATGCTGGTTAAATGATGATCACAGTTGTGCCTCTTTAGGTTGTTACTGAACCATATAGTTAATTTTCCATCTATGATTTGAAACTCTCTGACGATTTTCATATCGATATCAGGTAAGATTTTAAAAGAAATTTACCTAATCATATGAATAGTTTCAACAGTTGTCATAACAAAACTTTGTCCAAGTATGCATAAAAATTCCCAACGTTCACTGAGGAGCTAATTAAATAAAACTTGTAACCAGAAATAAACTTAAGTTAAAGAGGGTATTAAAGCTGATGACTTTTTGCCATTTCAAAGCTAGTCAGTTCTTAGCATATAGCTAAAAAGTTATTTTGACCACCGACGAGGGCTACTCTATACGAATGTTTTACAACCACAATTGATCCATTCTGGGTTAGTTATAGTCACCCTCCCTGCCATGCCTGACATATTAAAATAGAAGAGCTCAAAACAAACAAAATGTATAACAGATTGCCCTACCGAAAGAGAAATACTGCATTATCAATAAATGCAACACTGAAATGCTGTATGAATATAAGATATGAATTCCACAGGTTAATTTTAGTTGTATTAATCATAATATTTTCTCTCTGATTTATCGTGTCATTCCATCCCAATTACAGTTTAGAAAAGTTATTGTTAATCCTTACTGTAAGTCGATTGGGTTTGTATATCCTGAATACATGCATTAAATATAGTTTATAACTGAACATATATGGGATGATGCGTACAATTCTGAGATGGCAAGCAAACAAGTCCATTTTCAAATTGTTCATTAGTATATAAATTCATCCCGTGAAATGTCCTTTTCCTTATCTTCTTTTTATATTTTACATAAAATGTATGATCTTTAACACTGGCCTTATCCCAATGGTATAAGTTTTGTCACTTCAGGAATTTCATCATTTTTCTCCTGAATTAATTCAAAACTCACATTGCTCAAGGAAATGAATTTGCTAAGGTATCTTCAGCCGTTTTCTAAGCAGCTTCAGCTTCTTACTTCTTAAAGCCACACAAGGCCCACAACAAGGGGCATTGTTTTAAATAGAATTATAAAATCTCAAAACTTAAATAACCAAGAGTTAGAAAAACTAAAGGTATTCATTAATGCAATCAACAAAAATGTTAGTGAAGAAATAAATAATTTAGAGGATCAACAGTACATAAATACTTTCATTAGTGATGTCAGAACTCTCTTGCAAGATCATAAAGACCTATTAAATGCCATTTTGTTAGCTTATAAGGGAATATTAAGCCCAACATTAATTGGTAGATGGGCGTTATACTCCTATGGTAAAGGATGTCATGATCTACTATAGTCTGATAACCACCAAGGTGGTTACAAACAAGATTATTTTAGTGTTACCATTTAATAAAAAAGATGCGGATGTACTGATATCCATACATCCTTTCCCCATGTTGTTAAAGGAAAATGTAATCATCTCAAATGTCAACAACATCAATTTTGCATTAGAAGAACATGGGCTAATGATATCATTTATTACTGATGTTCAATTAAAGTATTGCATAATTTTGAGGGATAAGGAGTACATCTGCAACCTTGACAACCTTTACGAAACTACTAATGCCCATTCCTGTGGTCAAGAAATAATTGAGAACAAAATTCAAGAAAAAGCTTTGTGTACACAATTATCCAAACATGATTTTATTTCCATCCTAGTAGAACAGTCAGTTTTGAGTTTTCACTAACCACTGTAACAGCAACAATTAACTGCCTTAATATAAGTACTGAAATTAATTTCAGTAATGTTCATGCTTTTTATAAATCTTGCAAGTTAGTTATTCCAAATAAATTGTATTATGAACCTCATGTTTTCACAGAAATTAAATTAAAAAAACAATACATGGACCTCTAATGAAGTTAAAGATTTTAAGTTATCTCAGTTAGAGTTAAAACCACTGAAAGAGTTACCATTAGATGAGTTTTTCTATGACAAAGAAAAAGTTTCACCAGTTCTATTTCTGTTCAATTTAATCATAATACTAGTTGTGATTGTAGTGTTTGCAATTTTAGTCAAACGTGTAGTGATTTCAAATACTGAAAAGATTATAACAGAAATAAAAAGGGCCAATGAAGAAGTAAAGTGATCTTATAGACATGATTTATTACTGATTTCTTTGTATATTATTGATTGCATTATATATTCATTATTACAATTAACCATTTTTTACACTGCGGTAATTTATTGTGTTTATGTATATCTCTTTTGATTCATGATATAAGATATGAATTTTCTACAATATATTCTTGATTTGATTTTTTTACATTAGTACATTGACGCAATTTGTGCAGTTTGTATTTTTTGAGAGTATTAATGGGCAATCATATAAGTGCTTTGTTTTATGTGTAGATTTGCAGTCATCCATTTGAACTGTATTCTTATTGTCACACTGAGGGTAGTGTGAGATAGTGCGACCGAGTGATGTACTGATGTTAGGGAAAGTAGATAGAATAGAGAGAGAGAGAGAGAAATGTAGAAAATAGAAAAAATAGAGAGAGAGAGAGAGAGAGAGAGAGAGAGAGAGAGATGTAAAGAATAAAGGAGAGGCAGAAAGAACAATGATAACGCCTAAAGCTGTTGTTATTTTCGTGAACTAAAGATATGCTGACCGAAGTAAAAACTTCTTGCACGAACTCAAAACAGTGAGCAAGTATATCACGCCTAAAGCCATAAAACCAATCGTAAAGGTTGGAAACTGTGGTCTCGCGATTAGCTTAACTAAGTCATGAGTCAGCACCGCCAAAAAGCTAACATCAGCCAGCTCTATAACCCCGCCTTCAATAGGAGGCATTTTCATGGAAATTCCAGGAAATTGGGGGCTGGACAAAGTGATGTACTTCAACACCCTCCAATCAAACATTCTAGGGAGGGGTCTTTCACACCCCCTCCTAAGATCATCTCCAATCAAGTCCTCTAAGGGAGATTTGAATCACACCCACTACAGTCCTTCCCAATCAACTGTTTGAAGGGGAGGCCTTGCAGATAAATCCTTCCAATAGGACCAGAAGGAGGTGGAGATTGCAGATAACAAGAAAGCCAGGGGTTCGAGAGACTGGAGAGGGACTGAAGAGAAGCAGATTCGAGCAACGTCCACCAGGGAGAGTAGCGTCTCCCCTCGCTTTCGTGTTCCCCATATAGACTGAGTGAACTAATTTCACAAGAGTGATTTCGTTTATACCACTGTAACATGTTAATTTGCATTGATCTTTTATAATCTTTATAAGTGATATTTCATTATTAAAGGGAAGAAATGATAGAACTTGTCTTTATATGCCTTCCTGAGAGATATCATTATTTTAGGATAATTTCTCTTCAAGAACAGACTGTACACAGATAAAGAGGGACGGTGGACACAAATAGAAGAATCTTGAAGGTAAGAAAGTGGAAGAATAACAATACGTAAAAGGGACGCATAACACTAATATCGTATCTTAATATTGCAAATTAACACCGTTGTTAAAAGCACATCTTACAGCCAAGCATTTTACACTGAAGGAAGAAAAACAACGAAACCAAAAGAAGTTAAACTGCCAATGCCAGTTGGTACAAAAAAGGGGTAAAGGTGTCTGAGGAAACTCCAAGACAGATTGATAGGTATCATCAGCCAACTGACACCGATAAAAACTCAGCTAATTAATATGGATAAAAAAAAAAAGTAATAAATGCGCTGAAGTTTCTTCAGCGCAATCGAGTTGTCTGTACAGCCGCTACAACGCATAATCAAGGCCAACGAAAAAGATCTGTCTTTCTGTGGTTTGTCATAATGCTGTATAATGCCCCCATGAAACTTTTAACAACGGCCCAGTGGTGGATAATCTCATACTACAAAGCCTTAGACGAAATGCAAGAAATATAAATAAAATCAAAACTATTGAATCTGGAGGGCTGCAATTAGTATGTTTTATGATTGAAGGGTGGATGATCAACAAGGATAAAGTGCAGCCCTCTAGCTCAATAAGGTTTTAAGATCTGTATATGGACAGAAAAAAGTGCGGATGGATAGACAAAGCCGGCACAATAGATTTCTTTTACTTAAAACTAAGCAAGTAAAGAAATAAATAAACAAAAATGTGCACTAGAATATTAAGAAGTCAGATGATGTTCTCACAAAAGTATAATATTTTGTGGGAAGTACATAAGGTGTTTGTATAATAAATCAATGAATCAATTTCAGAGGAGCCTGAATTCATTACTACAGGTTAAATGGATAAAGAGATTCATTTCTAAGTGTAAAGGTTCAAAAAAAAAAAAAAAAAAAAAAACTCCCAGAATTCATTTTTCATGGGCACTGTGAATAATGGAAGCTGGGCAGTTTAATTGATGAGGATTTTCCAATACGAAGATATTTCATTGGATTTTGCTTTTTGTCATTTGTTCTTGTCCAATAAGCAAACATGTTAACCGAGTCATTTGATCGTAATGCTGGAAAGAGCACCTGGGACCGGAAGTTTTTTTTTTTAAAAGATCTTAATTTGACAGTTAATCAAAACCGTTATATCTGAATTTTCTACTCAATCAGTAAACATTTTAATCATGCATAATTATTAGCGTTTCTTCACGAAAGAAAATTGACAAAGGGTAAATGGAGAGCTAGGAATCAGAAGTATGAAATTTTTCATTTTTAATTCTGTCCTAAATCTCTGAAAACTTGTTATGTCATCTCAATGAAGAAATTTCAACAATTAAAGAACTTCCATTTTTTTTTTTTTGAGTATCAAAGAATTCTGAGTGGATATGTATGTTCAGTAACCGAGCACCTAAAATTATGCCAAAACGATACCTGTTTATGCATTTGAAGTGTTTCCGTAATGGTACGAATAAAGTACTTGTTTTTGCATTGTGCAATGGAAATTTTTTTTTTACTAACCACATTGATATTTGCATTGAAAAAAATTTAAATCTAATGGTTGAATGACCAAATTCTATCGAACCATCAGTTTCTTTTACCACAAAGATTTTTAAATTCTCTAAATTTCTCTTTAATAATTATCATGAAAGAAAATGTTTGTCAAGAAGCAAATAAAAACCGAAAAGAGCAAAAAAATAGAAACAGAAATTCTTAATTCTAAATTTAATGGTTTATTTCATCTGCACAAACAGTTACTTTTATGTAGGAAATAATCTGATAAATTTTTCAACCACGCAAATTTAGGTGGTTTTAAATACAACAAAGATTCTTATACTAACCTTATAAAATAATCTATTTTACGATGTATAAGTTTTCCAAAAGCCATCAATGGTTTAAACAAGTGTTTAGACGTCTGTGGGTTGTACTGCTAAAGAGGTGAGAAATGACCCTCCAAGATCATCATGAATACTGGTTTTCCACCAACGACAGCCACAACGCTGAGCGTCGTGGCCGCTACAAAGGGTCAGGAGGTGCCGTTATCTGATATAGAAAATCCGTCCAGGAAAATAAACTTCGCTTTCTTGGGAAGCTGCCGTTGGGGAACGGAAGAAACGTTTTTGGTGTATAACTCAATAAGAAGAAACTGTATTATAAAATAAATATCTGCTAACATGATATATTTTCTTTTGGTTTTGAGGTGTTCTACAGATATACATTTATCCATTTTATCTCTAGTTATTTCAATTATATACAAGTCAAGAGAATAAAAATACATTTACGTGATAGTGTAGAATATTAAAATAACAAAAAAAAATAGGAATACGGCAGTATCCAGTGCTTCAAATAATAGAAAGAAAATAATATATAAACGAAGAAAAATGGAACATGACTTGATGTCTCACCATACGTATGAGGTTGATGAACTGCACAATCGAACACTCTTCCCTCACAGCCAAGTAAGTAATCTCACACTTGTAGAGGCCCTCGTCCTCAGTCCTCAATGGGAAGATCTATATATACTGTCGGTCCCATTCATAACGTAATGGAAATCCGTTCTGTAAATGGGAAGAGGAGAGATATATATACCCTAATGGTATACAGTATAAAGAGAAATGTTAATGGAGACACTTCGTTTTGTCTTAATTTCTGAAGGATAGTTCTCTCCTCCCCCTCCCCTCCCTCTATATATCTCTATATCTCTATATCTATCTCTCTCTCTCTATCTATATATCATAATTTGTCTCATTACTGAGACAAAAAGCAGCATCCGACTAAAGTTGTTCTTTATTTAAGAAAATCGTTTTTCCATTTTTTTCTACTGTTAATGTACCTGAAAATTCTTTTGAAGGACTTGGATTTGGCGTTGGGTGAAAAGACTATAGCCTCGATCGGCTGCCCTGCCTGACATCGCTTAGACCCTCTCTCGCGAATGTACATGTATCGTACCAAATCCCCAGCTTCCCTTTTCTCCCAGCAGCAAGGAGAAATGGTTAGGTCGACAGTTCGAGACATGTGAGGTGTCTGTTATGTTTTTAGATGTTGGAGTGGCTTTGTTTATGTGTGTGGATTAGTCTGTAATACCCATTTGCTCTCAGCAAACCTATCCGTTGATTACATACATAATCCCGGGGTGTCTACACGCATAGCAAAGTGTCCGCCTCTCTGACCGGTTGGCTGCGGATTTGAACCTGTGCCACAGACCTCTATGAAGTCTGAGGCTGCTGCTCTACCGACCGAGCCATCGAGGCTCTATATAAATTGTTTTTTTAGTATTATTATAATATTTAGCTTGGTTGTGTCTAAGAGGCTTCAGGTTACCATTTACCAAACCAAAATACTGTATGATGGTCACCTATTTTGGGTTATTAGTTGCTAATTAGCAAAGGAGGCTTGCAGATTATACACCTTGCCCAAGGGTGATCTAAAAATAGTTACAAAGTAACAACATTTTTCATTTTACAGTACTATAGATGAAGTTTTGCAACGAGGAACTGTTGATCATCATTAGAGTTAGCAAAGGTAAACTGTCACAAAAATAACATTTATGAAACCAATCTTGTCAGAACAAAAATTTGTAATAGTATTTGTTCTTCGACTAAATATACAGCCTTATTGTACTGTAATCACCAAACAAGACCATGATCTTACCTTTCTGCTCCCACAGTGACCATATGTGGGTTGGACCAAAGTTTAATCAGAAAAACCTATTACCTGGGTGCTTAACATTCATTAATTATAGTTTAAAAAATCACTGATCACTCATTAAGAAAATTAACCTACCTTTCATATTCAAGCAAGAGGATATTCTGTTAACTATTTTAGTATTTTCATGTATGCCTTGAAGGCCAACATTTCCACAAACTTTAAGCAGTGTTTCCACTTTCAGCTAATGTAGGTAGAATTACATTTCATGTTTACCCTATCTAGTACAGGATTTTCATTTACGCCTTGGAATGGCAGCATTTCTACAATCTTCAAGGCAGTGTTTACCACATTTGGTTAATGTAAGAGTTCTGAATTACATATCAGGGAACCCTTTCTTGTAAACAGCCATGCTCTTAAGATTCCAAATACAGTACTTAATAATGTCTTTATATTTATTCCACTATACTGTACATGGACACACTTGACATATGTACAGTATCATGTGTAATACTATATAAAAATAATGAACCTTTCTAACTGCAGTTCCTCTTTATAGCTGACTACAGTGTCCAAGCATTGAGCCTATGGAGCCAGAGGTGCTTTCATATAAAAGAAGAGGGGTGATGCCCACCACCATCTGTCATCCGTTCTCCATTCAATCAGCCATCAAATAGTTAATCACCATTAGTTAACAGGGGATAGTTGGGTCAATCTACCCAGAGGTAGTCAACATGGGAGGATTCATCAGTTGGACTTTATGTTGAAATTATTTGATGGGCTGACTCAAGAAACCAAAAGGGCAAAGAAAGCTTTTACTACCATCAAAAATCATTTTCTCATTATGGAAAATTTAAGGTGAGTTGTGAATAGTCAACCATTTATCACATGTAAAAGATAACTGTGAAAATCTGGGATTACTTCAGCGTTTGTTCAGTTAACAAAGAGTTCATTGTTTTTTTTTTTTTTAAATATTCCATTGAATGGGCCATCAATTTAGGTTTTATATGCCAGTAAGATTTGTTGAATAGAAGGTGCTAAGCCTGCAACAAATATCTCCTTTCTTTTTAATATCTCGATTAATATTGTGGTAGGACCTCTGTTTAAAAGGTTTTCCACCTTCTCTGATTTTTACCCTCATTCTTTCTCTCCTTCCCAGTTGACTTCAGTCTGGAGCCAATTCAGGCAATAGGGAAGGCATGAGAATACTTGTACTCTCTCTGACAGGGGGGGTTCAATCCCAGCCATAATTGGGCTTCAATGTACATACATTTGTGAGTTTGTGGTAGAATTTAAACATACATTTTTAAGTTTTATAGAGCAGGTCATAGATCTACCAACTGCTGTGATGGCTTTTATGCTTTTGGCTTAAACCGTCTGATAGTGAACGACAATGAATGTCAGCAATCAATGAGGTACATTATGAGAATATGAAATCACCTCAAAATTATGTCTTTGCTCGTGAAATTGGCAGTCAGAATAAGATAACTGTATCAGTCAGCAAGGTGGGGGGTGAATCCTAACCTGTCAGCAAGGTGGGAAATTTCTTAACCTTCCCAACATCTGTAAATAATCTGCCAGCATTGGGATCTATGCCAAAATTGAGTCAATTTGACATCAATTTGAATCCTTTTCATTTGACAAAACAAGAACACATCAAGTTCTTCAAGTGAGCATCTGTCTTGGCGCTCTTGATTTTGGCACAACTTCTGTCAAGAATCTTAAATGATGTACAGACTGGAGACAAAGTCTTTTAAGAGGAATGACAGTCACAATTGACATGATGTTGAAATTTTGATACACATGAAAAACAAATTCCGTGGAGACATGATGGTTGTGTGTGCAAGTGCATGTCATTTAGCGTATGCTTCATAGTGAAATATTGCTTTTTGGGACAAGATCAACATTGGAAGTGTCAGCAGTGGTGGGAATAATGAAGTTCAGGATAAGTTTAATGATGATGAAGGTGATGAATTGAAAATGGTGAAATTCATGATGAACAAACTCAAGTTGAACAGCCCTATGAAAATCCTCATGAAAGACCTCATAGAACTAATTTCTTTTAGTCTGTGTATTAAGGGAATACACTGAAAGTTGATTTGATATTGAGAAGGACATTAATGTAAACAGATATTGATTGATTTTTACTGTTATAGATTTTAGGCATACATGCATCTATAATCACTTGCAACTAAGGCCATTCTCCTGAAACGGAAATTGACAGTGAAAAGGCTTTTGAAAGATGTTAAAGGAGGAAAACTTTGCAGTTGCACTGTGAATGAATTGTTAGGAGAGGGTGGACAGTAAGATGGAAGGCCAGAATATGAACAGCAGTACAGTAATAGAATTCCTGAGGTTGCAGCTAGGGGCCAAAGAGGCGCTGCAAAGAACCCTTGCTTCCTACATTGCACCACATGGAGGTGCAAAATTTGATTATATTCCCCCATTCAGGGTTGGGCAGGTGAAGCAACTGAAAGTATAAACACTGCTTCATTTGAAAATGCACTTTTTAGATAAAACATTAGTTGGGTGGATTTGAAGAACCATCTTAGTCAATTGGGAAGGTTAAATGATGCCAACATTTTATTTTTTTTTCTTTGCAGTTCCATTAGTTTCCTTCTAGTTTTTGACCAACTTCAATGACAGCAAAATCTCAAGTTGGCAAAATAATATACATGAAGTGGGTGATGAAGAGCAAGATGTACCAGTTTGATGGGTTGTAAAAAAGATTAAAAATGGAAAACAGATTCTTGAAACTTGTTTAATTGCCAGAGGTTTTGAGAAAGAAAGCCTCCAGGATTCTCCTACATGCTTGAGCACTAATCAGCGGGATATTCAGCCTTTACCTCTTCTTCCAGAATATGCCAACAGCAAGCTGTTGAAATTGAAGAAAACAATTTAAAGCCTTTTTGATGCTGCTAGTCATTTGTGTGTGTAAAGGATCAGCTTTTAGATCCAAGATGCTAAAATATTTTTAGCGCTGTTCTCGTGGAGCAATTATATAAATGATATACTTGGAGACCTTGCATGCATTTGATGTAGTCAGCTTTCTTTGGGGTGGTACACATTCAAGGAGCAACATACAGTACTACCCAAGCCATATATTCCTCATCAGCAGTTTGGGATCAAAAGCCTTCAGTAGTGGGTCAAAATGTGGTCTCCAACAGATGGTAAAATTGTACGCCGCCTCTATGAGATCAATCACATTGACAAGACATTATGCTAGAGTGACATCAGGAATGCTGTCTGAAGAAAAAAGTTGGATTGCCACACAATTGGCCAGATACTGCATTTACATACATGAATGTGAGGTTACAATTAAGCCACCATAACAGATTTTCTTAGGCATAATGCAGTGATCTCAAGGGTGAAGACTTTGACAACCTGAAGCTATCCATTCCAAGGATGAGACCACATAAATATGTTGCTGTTGGGTTTTAAAATGCCTCATTTGCCGACCTTGTGGGCAATGGCTCGGGAAGGCATGGTGACCTTACTGTAGTGAGGTGAGATGGAAAATATTCTGGCAAACTAAAAAGATCAAACAGGTTGTCAAATCTACACTATCTGCTGAGGCAATGGCAAAGCTTGTGCTGAGTGTTGCTGAAATTTTAATATGGTTAACCTATTGCAAGAGGTTTCTGGATGTGGATAACTCAAGATATCATTTTCTACAAGTCTGGTAGATACCCATCATTCTTCTACAAGTCTGCCAAGTTAGATACCCTCTATTGTAAAAGAATAGAAGACTACATTTTGCATCATATAAAATATGCTGTACTAAGGTGTTCAAGTTGGATACATCTCAACTGGTTTGGCTGTCTTTTCCAAGACATCTCAACTGATTGGAGACTATGGTTTACCATAACGGATACTCAAATCTCTATATGCTGTAAAACATGGATCATTCATAGTACTTAATCAGGGTCTAAATGGTAGAAGTCTTGTTCACTGCGCTGTTATCAGACTAACATCGTAGTAGTAATGTCATGAGGTGACACAAGGCACTTGGACAGACAAACTTGGGAGACCATTAAAGAGGCTGACCATTTATTTTTTTTTGGCCAGAGATCATGAATTATAGATACAGCACAGTCTTAAGGCTTGCCTTACAACATAATTTTTCAAGTTAGACTGGGATGTACCAATACAAATTTGCATACTTACACACCCAAACATGGTTAGACTTATTCTGGAAGTAACTAGAAATAATAGTTGTTATTCTGGAAGTAATGACTGTGTTGTAGAAAACTTTTCAGTGCTTTTTCTGCCATTGCTTTTATAAGTAGGAGACACTGCACACTTTGTAATTGTTACTCCCAGTCTAATTGCCAAGTATGATTTTTTCATCTGAAAAAACAACCCCCATACACTGCATGTATCTATACAGCTTGCTTGGTGTGAGGAAAAACCTCAAGCAATGCGAGTTTTCAGTGCATGTATACTTGTGTTCTTTTTATATTAAACTCATATTTTCTGTATTGTGGTATTTTTAAATGATAAAATTTTCTCTTAACCTGCATTCCATTGTGAATGAATTTGACTCATTGTATTAAGACTAAATCAATATCAGAACTAACTATTGAGTTTAGAAACAGTGTTTCAACTTTTAATTACAGAAATAGATACTATCATACAAAAATGTTTATAAATTCTTTGAAAATAAGGATATTGAAGACCACTTATGTACAAACAATTTCATATTTATTAAGGAGTTTCTGACATTACTTAGACAACTATTTTTACTCCTGAAAACTTTCTATAGCATTAATGACCACATATAAAAAATATATACATGGCATTTTAACCGAATATAAGACAAATACAAAAACTGCAGCTGTTTGTATCAGGAGGAAAACTAAATACTGTATCAAAATATACCAGGAAATAAATACCAAACCATTTTCAAGTTTCTTAATTATTAAAGCAAATTATGAAAGAAATAAGATAAGATAAAGCAACATTGAGAGTTACTCTTGTTTTAAATACTATTATGGAGGATTTGTGTACACTGAAAGCTATACTGCACTTATTCAAATTTGAATGATTTCCTAAATACCTAAAGAGCAAAAAGGGTAACTACAAGGTCAACACTCTGATCTTAATCAAATATATAACATGAAGCTACACTAAATTTTAATAAAAACCTAATAAAACTTTGTCCTTAGTTTTATAATTAAAACAATTGTAAGATTTTTTCATATCACTGACTAAAAGTAAGTTCCCTTATATATATGTGAACTTCGAGAACAAAACATTACCCTATTATGATTTTACATTGGATTTCAGCATGTTTTCGGACGACACAATTCATATCTGAAAGAGAAAGACAAGTTAAATTACAATTTTATTTAAAAATATATTCAATGCACTGCTAGCAACAACATCTGAAGGAAAGAAAAGTTAAATTAAAATCTCATTAAGAACTATATTCACTGCACTGGTAGCATTTTTCAAGTCCCTACTCATTACCATGCACTTCTTCAATAAAGGAAAACCCCCCCAGACATGGCAAAAAAAAAAAAAAAAACTTTTGCAAAAGATATTTAATCCACAAAATTTACCCTTTCAACACAATTAAATAACCACATGACGATCATATATTAGGATGACTGGTTATGTTGTTGTTTCTAGGAAATTTCAATTTAACCCATTACTGTCCAATTGACGTAATATTACACAACAACCCCCTACCCCCCTTCTTTTCTGACTGACGTAATTTACGTAAAATTTACAAAACATTTTTCAACATGTGGTAGGGGTAAATTTTTTTATTTTCGGACAGTTGGTGGTTTCCATAGGCTAAAGCATACCTTGGACCGTGTAACTCAGGCATCGATCTCAGGCAAGCAGTCCCTATACTGCTGCATGCACAATTCCCTGGCATAGTAAATTTCTCACAATGAAATCAGCTGATCCTACCCACGTTTCTCTCAGTATCTTACATTTTTTTATAAAATGTAGGATTACATTATTGCAAACACTCTGTTTGGTATCCTCTATTTTCTATAAATTTTTAGTTCCTCTACTGTGCATGCGGGGTAAAATTTTTATAGTAAAATTCTCACAATGACATCAGCTGATCGCACTCCACGCAGGCCTGGCAGGCCACACTTCTGTCAGAGACCAGGCATCAGGTTGGGTGAACACGTGCCTGTTTACATACAGCGGCGTCAATCGAGAACAGTTTCCAACATGCTTTCGCAAAGTTTTCACGGTAAAACTAGTGAAATTCGTTGTGCATTACATAAGAGACGTCTGGATTTTAGGCAGGGCTCTGAATCTCATTTTTCATTATCATATATATTGATATTTAGAGAATTTTGTTGGCTTTCTAATAAAAAATCATTAATTCACTAACTGTTATAGCTTTTGAGCTACTGTGAATGATAATGTTGACAACGGTAACATTTTTTTCGTTTCGAACAGCTTATAACGTCAAAATGAAACTGTTGCTGTTGGCAAAGCCATTTTTCTTGACTCTCACTTTGTTCCTCAACCTTTCCTCTACATTTTTGTATATTTACAAAGTAATTTCTATGAAAAAATCCAGGGCTCTTCAAAAAAATGTCTAGCGATAAAACGTATGCCTGGAAAACGAGTGGCGCTCCGTTTCTTACCCAATTTTCTATCAATTTTTCACCAACTGGACTTATTCGTTTTTCATTGTTTTATATGTTGATATTTAGAGAATTTTCTTGGCTTTCTCATAAAAAATAATTCATTCGCCTAACTGTTATAGTTTTTGAGCTACGAACAATAATGTTGACAACGGTAACTTTTTTTTTTCGTTTTGATCAATTTATAACGTCAAAATGAAACTGTTGCCGTTACCAAAGCCATTTTTCTTGACTTTTCCTTTATTCTTCAACTTTTCCTCTACTTTTTCGTATACTTACAAAGTAATTTCTATGAAAAATAACCGAGATAGGGCTCTTCAAAAAAAACTTTTTTCTAGCGATAATTCTCACCATAGGCCGGGCAGAGCGCTGTTTCTCACCCTCTTTTCTATAAATTTTTTTACCAACTGGACTTATTCGTTTTCCATTGTTTTATATGTCAATATTTAGGGAATTTTATTGGCTTTCTCAAAAAATTATTCATTCGCCTAACTGTTATAGCTTTTGAGCTACTTAACGATAATGTTGACAACGGTAACATTTTTTTTTCGTTTTAATCAATTTATAACGTCAAAATGAAACTGTTTCCATTACAAAGCCATTTTTCTTGACTCTCACTTTATTCTACAACTTTTCCTCTACATTTTCGTATATTTACAAAGTAATTTCTATGAAAAATAACCGAGATAGGGCTCTTCAAAAAAACCTTTTTCTAGCGATAATTCTCACCATACGCCTGGGCAAATCGCTCTGTTTCTTACCCTCTTTTCTATCAATTTTTCACCAACTGGACTTATTCGTTTTTCATTGTTTTATATGTCAATATTTAGAGAATTTTCTTGGCTTTCTCATAAAAAATAATCCATTCGCCTAACTGTTATAGCTTTTGAGCTACGAACGATAATGTTGACAACGGTAACATTTTTTTTTTCAATCAATTTATAACATCAAAATGAAACTGTTGCCGTTATCAAAGCCATTTTTCTTGACTCTCACATTATTCTTCAACTTTTCCTCTACATTTTCGTATATTTACAAAGTAATTTCTATGAAAAATAACCAAGATAGGGCTCTTCAAAAAAACTTTTTCTAGCGATAATTCTCACCATAGGCCGGGCAGAGCACTCTGTTTCTTGCCCTTTTTCTATCAATTTTTCACCAGCTGGTCTTATTCGTTTTCCATTCTTTTATATGTAGATATTTAGAAATTTTGTTGGCTTTCTCATAAAAATAATTCATTTGCCTGACATTCATGGTTTTTGGTTACGAACAAAAATATAAAAATAAGTAAAGATTTTTTTTTTTTTTTAAATAACTCACATTTTTTTGTATTTAGAGGGCTGGGACTCTTATTCTAACTATTTCACCATAAAATATAAACATTTAAAAAAAAGGACAGCAAAATGAACGTTGTTGGCATAAAATTTCTATTTTTGCTGAATTTTTGAAATAATTATTTTTGCACTAACAAGCGGCTCCCAGACACATTGGGGCTCATGTGCCCTCAGTGATGTGATAACTATACATCTAACAGGGTCTCTGAGAGGAATGACCAAGTTCTGAGATTCAATTTGAAAAGAAGTCTATGTTGCCACTAAGTCATTTTTGGGAAACGGCCAGGGAATTTTCTCAAGAGCAGGGAAAACCAGAAGGGAATTTTCCCCTGGGTCAAAGAGGGCTCTTTAGCCTGTCATCACATACCTCTTTAGTTGACAGGGGATTTCCTGACTTAACACTTCTTCAAACAACAGCCTACCAGTGTTACCCAAACCTGTCATCCCATATCTCTTTTAATTAAACCTGAAGCAAATTGTGGACTTCCTTTCGCGACTGTGGAATCCCTGGATGAGCACCTGAGTACACATCACCTACCAGCAGTATAAACATGACCCTAACAGCAAAATATATATTACTTCTGAAATCACGGAGTCAAACTAACCCTTTTAAGATCCGACACTGGGTATTTCAACAATCAGTATTACTATGCACAACACATGACAAATAAAAGAGAAAATATATCAAAAATTGTAGAAAGCATACATATTACAAAGCCACATCATTAATATATATATATATATATATATATATATATATATATATATATATATATATATATATATATATATATATATATATATATGTGTGTGTGTGTGTGTGTGTGTGTGTGTGTGTGTGTGTGTGACTTCAGCAAATTCTAAAATATAAGTTCCACTACAAGAGTACTATGCAAATAGAACAATAAAAATACACATTTTAATTTTCATCTGTAAGATATGTAACGCCTGAAACATGTTATACTTAATACTTTGAATGTTTTTATATCAGAGAAGTGTTGCATATATTTTAAGGTTGTGAATTAACGAGTCAGGGAAAAGATAATGCCATTGTTGTGGTTTTCTATAAAAAAAAAAATTGCTTAGTGACATATGTTTTTGATTGGTCTGTGTAAATTTACTTTTAGTAAGAGAATTCCTATTTTGGTGCCATTCTAAATATGAATTGATGTTTTTCTTGCATTATGTTATAGTGGCTATCACTTCATCATATCGCGTTTCCTCAGATATGCGTTGCAAGTTCTGCACCATGTTCATATAATCTACTTTGAGTTCGAGGCTTTGGTTCCGGGTCAGTTACTTTGCCTCTCCATTGTTTTGATTATTTGTTTGTTCACTTATTTATCAAGGGTGGGCAAGTGCCTGGGAGCGAAATAAATTTTAGGAAGATAGAATTATGACTTTTTGAAAGAGGAGAGCTGGTGATGACTTGCGTCTTCAAAGGTTCATTTTTTAATATATTCTTTTTGTAATTTGTTAATAAAACCAAATAAAATCTTCGCTTTAGGAACACTTCATTAAAGTATTTTGTAACTTGTAAGTTATTAAAGGAATAATTTTACTATTCTTTCTTCTGTCATACAGAAAAAGAATTTTCTCGTTGCTACGAAGGATGATTTCTATTCAGAACGCATGTTTTTTTTTTTTTTTTTAGAACTCACATTACAATTATTGCGGCTTCAAGAACTTTTCAGCAAACAATAAAATATTTTCTAGTCATTGCCGTTATATTCAAGAACTTGAAGAACATGTTAGGGCACTACCCATACCAGTAACATCTCATCACATTTTCAGTTCCCGCTGCTACACTAGGACTGAAGTCATGTTGGAATTTTATTTTCTGCCATTCTTTTAGCTCAACCACAGCTATAGCAATTCCATATGATAAAAGCAGAAGTGATAATTTAGTGCATATTATTGCATACTTTTTTCGTCATTAGTTATTTTTTTAATATATTTTTTTATATATATATATATATATATATATATATATATATATATATATATATATATATATATATATATATATATATATATATATATATATATATATATATATATATATATATATATATATAATATATATAGTATGTAGTCTATATAATTGAATAAACTAAATATATATTTGATATACGCAAATATATATATATAATAGAAACGAAAATCACTGATAAAACTTTGATACACAAAGGGCATACAGCAATGAAAACACTGATAAAGACATTAACAGAAAGAAAATGAAAAGTCATAACAGATGCCGCGTTTAACCGTTCATCGCCAGTGACTAAAAGTGTTTATCCGTACTGCGCTGGGCAAAAGATTAACTAATTTAGATCTTGACCTCGCCTGGTGACCTCTCGCACGCCATAACGTTAACTGATAACAACCGTTGAATGAATTGCATAGACAATTAAACGTGAAACATTAATGGAAAAGGAAGCCCCCGAAACTACGAAATTAGGATCTGGAAGGCATCAAGTTATACCCATAAAAAGGCATCAGGGCAGGGTTGAATACGGCATCAGGGAGGGAGATGTGTGGAGAGGTGACTGTGAAAACCCAAAACAGACTTATGAACTTATAAATTTTCTGAATGCCCATAGTCCAAGTGAAATTCTAAGTCCACGAATTTTACGATGTGCCTTTAAGATAAAGACTCGGTCATTGCTACCCATTGAAAGGTTGAAAAGTTATACAGTTTAAAGACTAAATAAATGTAATTAAGGGAAACCTAAATTTCATTTAACCAACATTAACAAAAAGAAGAACTTATGAAATATTGAAGATAGTCGACATCTGAGCATGATAAGTGAAGTTCCAGCATAGTTAAATACCGAGCAACTTGTTGCTACAGAAGTGAAGGCAAACAGTATAACAGACAGTTCTAAGAGTGCATGCCTTCCCCATTATATATATATATATATATATATATATATATATATATATATATATATATATATATATATATATATATATATATATATATATATATATATACATATGTGTGTATGTATATGTGTATGTGTATTATATATATATATATATATATATATATATATATATATATATATATATATATATATATATATATATATATATATATATATATATATATATATATATATTTATATATTATATATATATATATATTTTATATATGTTGAAGGGGAATTTAAGTTGATAATAAGTCCACCGTCCCGTAAGGATCGCCTCTTGTGGGCCGACTGGTTAGTGTGTCACCAGAACCTGATTCCTCGTCCGTCGCTGGTGATCCCACGGGATGGGACTTATTATCAACTTAAATTCTCTTCGGTGCAACGTTTGTAGCTTTCTGATTATATATATATATATATATATATATATATATATATATATATATATATATATATATATATATATATATATATATATATATATATATATATATATATATAGGTCTTAGGTCATACATCTCTCTCGTATGAGAGAAATTAACATAGCAAGCATGTGTTCAAATGTTAATGATAGTAATTGCTCCGTTTTATATTGCAAAATATGTAAAGGAGCATTTTACCCTTTACTGTAAAATCACATCATAAAATGGCTGTGACAATGACAACATTTTTAGTCGACGCTCATATTAAAATGCATGCAGGCTCGCTCATTAGTCAGTTTTAATTTAGGAAGTCTTCTACATTTGCAATAAAATATACCAGTTAACCACACATTTTTTGGCTGAATCTCTAAGTAGCATGTCTATTTTGTAATAGACGTTTTTAGAAATAAATAGAATAAGGAAAAATGTTTGCTCTGTACTGTAAGGTTCTATTTACCAAAACATGATGATAATTTTTTTAATGATCAGGTGTAAAATGCGAATCAATTCCCGATGCTCTACTTTCATTAGTTATAGCTGTAGTTAATAAGATAATTAGGCAAAGTATATCACTCTTACGCAGTCCGCGAAAACTGAGTACATAACGTTTATTCCCACAATAATAGCGTAGAAAAATAAGTTTAAAACATCAAATGACACAAAAAGCTCATTTGCATTTTTCCAATATGTTCAGGGGATGGCAGAGTAAAAATAAAAGTAACTGTTGAAGTTAAAAACAATTTGCATGGAAGACAAATACAAAATAAACTACACGTATGTTTTGCATACTTGAATAAATGCAATTTAATCTTCAGTTCCTGCGTTTGATCAAGTCTCCTTACGCCAAGCAGGAAAATGGTGACAGAATGTCTACTACTCAAAGGAGATATAAAGGTAGTGTGGAATAAGGACATTCTTGCTCTAAACGTCCTGTGTTAACAAATTTACTGCCTGTGCAAACAAACCTTAACCTCTAACGCAGTGGTTCTAAATCTTTTTTTTAGTGATGGCACCGTAACTAATGTAATCATTACCATGGCACCCTTCTTCACCATCCCACCATATCGCATGAATTAACTTCTCATTTAATGAATAAAATTATTTTCCATACTACACACACACACACACACACACACACACACACACACATATATATATATATATATATATATATATATATATATATATATATATATATATATATATATATATATATATATATATATATATATATGTATATATATATATATATATATATATATATATATATATATATATATATATATATATATATATATATATATATATATATATATATATATATATATATATATATATATATATAAATATATATATATACATATATATATATATACATATATATATATATATATATATATATATATATATATATATATATATATATATATATATAATAATTATATATAAGACTTCTGCAAATATTTTTTTTTTTGCAAATGTTCACTGAAGACTTCTGCAAATCTTTTTTTTTTTTGCAAATGTTCCTGAGATGACTAAAACTCTCATGTCTGTGGCACCCCAAGGTGCCACGGTACCCAGTTTGAGAACCACTGCTCTAACGATACAGTCTTTTCCTCAGTCCTCCGTAGCAGCCATGACGTCAGCAGATGATGCTCTGGCTGTAATTGGATTGCTGATAGCATCAAAAATTCATAAACGTCAAGTAAGACGTCCAGTTAAAGAGTGGTTGAAAAAACTAATTCAGTACTCTCGTGTGAATTTGTTAAGAGTTTAAATTTCCCCCTAAGGACTTTTATAATTATAATACTTATTGAGTATTTTATGAATAAAGGAAGAGTTCCATGGCAAGATAATTGTAATTGTTTTCACTTCAAAGTTGATATACATAGGCCTAATGTTGTTTTTCTCTGTTTCATTAAAATGCTTAACACTGATTTGCTTTCATTTTAAGAATGACTTTCTTTTGATGTGCTACAACGAGTGAATATCGACAGTTTACTACTGTTCCTTTGTTTCATTTGTGTGCTGATTAGTCTAATTTAATTTAAAAACTTGCTTACACGGGATATTGTTTTATTTTTTCATGAGAAAGTTGAATATTATTTTGTTATCATCTTTAAATGAATTACATATATGATGCGTAATCATGAATAGACGCATTTTAGGCCTATTCTTGTTTTACATTATTTTGTCATAATGAATAGTTATTCTCATTTAAAAACTAACGTGCATATTGGGTTTATAACCACGAATAAACATACATAAGCTCAATCTGTTACGATAGCCTTTGAATTTTACTTGCCCAAACAAAGTATCATTCATATATATTTCAATGAAACCTACAAGATATTCAGGAATGATGCTGCCTTCATTAAACAGTTATTTTTTTTTCTGTGGAAAAATTGTAAAGTTGTGGATACATATTCTGACATCCGTATCAATTATTTAACAACAAGTAAATCCGATACATCATTAATTTAAGTATAAACGGTTTTAAATTAATAAAACTCAATATTTCTTCTTGAATGATACATACTATCTGTGCGGGGACGGAAGGTGAACCGAGGCAAAAAATTATTCTGACATCCGTATCAATTATTTAACAAGTAAATCCGATATATCATTAATTTAAGTATAAACTCTTTTAAATTAATAAAACTCAATATCTCTTCTTGAATAATACATACTATCTTTGCGGGGACGGAAGGTGAACCGAGGCAAAAAAAGTTGCCTTCCCACATTAACGTTGAATGCGCATGCGCAGGCAGTTTAGCCGAAGGCATACCGATTAAGATGAGCCATTTGCTCCGGTCGCCTGCGCAGGAGAAAGCTGGAAAGTTGTTCACATTAACGTTCAGGTTTGCCTGCACATGCCGACTGTGCAGGTATAACTGAACGTTAGTAGCAGCCTTTACACGGTTGGAAAGCTGAGTACAGTGCCATAACTACGCAATTGAATACATTTTCTCCATTTTCAAGCACTTTTATCTTGTACTGAAAATTAACCAGAAAATTCTTGAGATGGTAAAACAAAATATTTTTTCTATCAGAGGAAAATGTAAATAGATCGATACCTTTAAAAAAAAACTCTGTGGAATGTGATTTTCCAGTGACTGAAGGATGAAAGATGTCATCTTCAGATGAATATGATCTCTCAACAACAAGGTTGTAGCCGAATCTGTGAGAGAGGTGCGAAATAATAAACAAGAAGACAAGTACTGCTGGTTTATTGATGAAACGAGCTGGTTATAAAGCAGGATGATGATGTCTGCATACTTCGCAGAGAACGCTGGTACAAAGATTTACAGTTGACCTGAGGTCAAACTAATTTCTTATAAAAACCGGACAGGTTCATACAGAAAACATAGTGATCAATAATGTTTGACACATAACATTAATAACTCGTTACGTGTACATAAACAATTTACAATTATGGTGATAAATATATATTCTGATCAACCCTAGGTCGATGTGAAGGCACCGCAGAAAATGGGATGTTCTCTACAGAGAACACATAGAGTGGGGACTTTACAATACCCCACAAGACGGAAGCAACTTCTGATCAAACTAGGTATCTGCTGGGGCGACGAAGGGGGCCTCACTTTCTCGATGTCAATTGGAGAGGGTGGTCGCCTTCCCCAGTGTCCTCTGCAGCAGTTTGTTGGAGTGCCTTTCTGTCAGGTTTCTGGGTTTTCCAGGGATGCCCACGCTTCCTTCCTGCAGCCTGGGTTGTCCGAGGGGCTGCCGCATCCTGTGGGAGGTTTTGGGGTCCACCTCTGTTGCCCTCCTCCAGGAATGCGGGTTTGAGACGATCTATTGATACCCAGTCTTCCTGTCCATGGATGGATATTTGGAATGCTTTCTTGTTCCTTTCCAGTACAAGGAAAGGTCCTCTGTAGGGTTTAGTCAAGGGTGGGCGTACAGCATTGTCCCTGACGAAGACATGGGTGGCGGAGGATAGCCTGGAGGGCATGAAGGGGGATGTCCTGTCAGTAAATGTCCTTTGGCAGGGGATGAACTTTCTAACTCTGTCACGGAGCCTCTGCATCCCTATGTCATCCCTGTCATCTGCGATAAGTTTCCCCGGGACTACCAGAGTCTCCCCGTAGACTTTTCCAGCTGAGGGGGTTGTCGTTTGCTTTGGGGGTCCTCAACCTGAGGGGGATCCAGGGCAGCTGGTATTTCCAATTTTCGGAGGAGCAACGAGCCATGAGGGACACCTTCAGAGACCTCTGGAACCTTTCCACTATTCCGTTGGCTGCGGAGTTGTAGGTGGTGGTGCTGTGGTGAGTGGTCCCCATTAGGCGTCCCAGGGCAGTCCACAGCTCGGACAGGAAAGCTGGTCCCTTGTCTGCTGTTATTTCGTCTGGGACACCGAACCTGCTGATCCAGCTGGAGAGGAGGGCTTCTGCGCAACCACTGGAGGTGGCTTCTTCCATGGGCGTAGCTTCGGGCCACCTGGTGGAGCGGTCGACGACTGTCAGAAGGTATCTGGCTCCTCCTGATGGGGGAAGAGGACCCACCATGTCGACATGGATGTGCCCAAAGTGTCTCTTTGACTTGGCGATTTCCCTACTCCCGATTCGGTGTGCCGTACCACTTTGCTTTCATGACACTGCATACACTGTCTTGCCCAGGCCGTCGCATCTTTCTGTATGCTGTGCCTGACAAACTTCTCCGTCAGCAGCCTGGTTCTTGTCCTTCCGGAGGGGTGGGATAGGCCGTGGATTATGTCGAAGACCAGCCGACGTCTGGAGGCGGGTACCAGGGGCGTGGGCGGGGCCGTCCGATACTGACATCGCTCAGTAATGTTGATCCTCCTGAGCCGAAGGGCACATCCTTCCTCTTCAGCGACGTGACGGCTGTACAGTAGGCTGTACGGTAGGCAGCTTGTTCGTGGGCGAGGTCCTTGTAGTCGATCCTGAGCTGTACTGAATCGATCTCGATCCTCAAGAGGGCATCAGCTACCGGGTTCTTCCTGCTGGGGAGGTATCTGATGGTGCAGGTGAACTTGGTGATGGCTGCGAGGTTCTGCTGCTGCCTAGAGGATCATGTGTTCCCCAGCTTCTTGAAGGCGTGGACCAGCGGCTGGTGGTCGGTCCAAATTGTGAAGGGCAGCCCCTCCAGGAGGAACTTGAAGTGCCGTACCTCCTGGTATGCTGCGAAGAGTTACCGGTCGAAGGTGCTGTAGCGGGACTTGGTGGGGTTTAGCCTCCTATTGGTGAAGGTGATGGTCTGAGGGGTCCCTCTGATGACCTGCTGCAGGACAGCTCTGCAGGCGACTTTGATGGCATCCATCGTCAGCTAGAGGGGAGTGCTGGGGTCATGGTGGGCCAAAGATGTTGCTTTGGCGAGGGCGGCCTTTGTCAGGAGGAGAGCCTTCTGCTGGTCAGGGTCCCACACTAAGGTCTTTGGCGTCCCTTGAGAACCTCCGTCAGGAGGGCCATGGTGTGAGCAATCCCTGGGGTGAATCTTCTGTGGTAGTTGACCATCCCAAGGAATTCTTGTACAGCCCTGATGGAGGTAAGGGTGGGGAATTTCTAGATGGATTCGACCTTTGACGACATTGGGCGGACATTATCTGTGGCGGAAATCCAACATCTTGACGCCGAAGGTACATTTGTCAAACCTGACGATGAGGCCACTTCCCTGCAGGCGATGCAGGGACCTCCCGGATGTGTCATAGGTGTTCCTCCTGGGATCTGGAAAAGATTGGGATATAGTCAACAAAGCAGGCGCAGAAGTCCAGGTCCCCCAGGATGCTGTCCATCAACCTCTGGAAGGTCGCTCCTGTGTTCCTCGGGCCGAAAGTGGAGGAGACGAAGATGTAGGACCCGAAAGGTGTGATGATGGCAGTTTTGGGGATGTCCTCCGGTGCTACTGGTACCTGAAAATAAGACATTTATAGGTCTATTCTGGAGAATATTCTGGCCTGTGGAAAGAGGCCGTCAGGTCCTGCGTGTTCGGCAAGGGGTAGTGGTCAGGCTCTGTTGCGGGGTTCAGCCGCCTGTAGTCACCGCAGGGCCTCCAGGTGCCATCCACTTTCTGCACCATGTGAAGAGGGGAGGCCCATGGGCTGGTAGCCTTTCTGCATATGTCCATTCTTTCCTTCTCAGTCAAGGCCTTTTTGGCCTCCTGAAGGCGCTGCGGGGGAAGCTGTTGAAAATTTGCATGCACTGGGGGGGCATTCGTCTTGATGTAGTGGTATATCCTGTGTTTGGCAGGAGTCCCAGCCATCTGGCGGAGCTCAGGTTTGAAGACCTCCAGGAACTCATTTTGGAGGGAACTGTACTGGTGGGGCGTGATGGAACAGATGGCAGGCTCCCTAGGGCCTGGCGACAAGGGCAGGGACTGGCAGGACTGGGTGCCCAGCAGACATTTGCTGCCGACGTTAACTGTGAGACTGAAGTGGGCGAGGAAGTCTGCCCCCAGGAGTGGAGTCCTGACGTCCGGCCAAGGATGGAGATCGACAGGAGCTTGGTACCATAGAAGAGGATGGGGGACCCGTTTGCAGCCGTCAGGGAGTCAGTTGGGTCCGGCGGGTATCTGTGGTCCTCTCCTGAAGGTGGAAACACCGAATGCATGGCTCCAGTGTCAACCAACATCATCCTGCCAGAGATCGCGTCACGGACGTAGAACCCTAAAGGTAATGGGCTCCTGGGTGTTTTTGCTGCTGCTGCCACGGCGGCCTATGTGGTTGGCCACTGCCTCCTCCATTTTTTTAAGGGAAGAAAGGGCAGGGGATTTCTCACCTCCGGGCAGCTCTCCTGAACCTCCGGTGGAAGTAGCAAAGCCCGGCCCTCCTTCTTCTGCTGGTGGGAAGACCTTTTCTGCTCGATGGCATTGACGGGCTCCGTGGTGGGGTCCTCCGGCAGGAGGCACTTGGCGGAGTGTGCGGGTGTGGTCGGCCTGCTTGGCCGCCTTCGTGGAATCCATCAGCTGCTGCGCCAACCTGATTAGGTCCCCTGACTGGCAGGGTGTAGGCATCCGTGATCTGCCCACGGACCTCCTGCAGTAGCTGTCGTAGGAAGATCTCCCTCAACAAGCTGATTTCTTTGCACCTGCTGCTGCTGTCAGGCTCGGGAGGAGGTCCTGGAGGGCATGCCACGCTTCCAAGAGGTTTTCCCTTCTGCCAGGGGTTGAGGGTGAGGTTGACGGCGCGGGCAGCTCTCTCGGAGAGCGGCATGGAGCAGGTCTCGACGAGAGTGAATTTTAGTTCTTGGAAGGTGGCGAGGCCCGATGTCGTCATCAACCAAGGGGCGATCTTCTTGTATATCTCTTCCAGGAGGGTGTTAATGGCGATGTCCACCTTCAACACCTCGTCCATTAGGCCTGCTATCCTGAATTGATCCTCGACCCTGTAGAACCAGGACACTGTGTTCTCCCTGGTGAATGGCAGCAGCCTTATGTTAAGGGCTGTCTTTGGTTGGTCCATCAGGGGGTCATCATGTGGGACAGGTAGCAGTGTGGAGATCCGCGTGGGAGGGGATTGTGAGAGGGAGATGTCTGCCTCCAAGAGGTTCGCAGTAATTTGTACATGGTGTGAAATGTCTGCGTCCATGCTCATTTCGCTCTCTCACTTGGAGTGTGAGGGAATACTCATGCCAATACACGCTGGGGAAGCGTGTCCACTAATGATGCTGGCTACCTGCTGACAAGGGTTGGTTAACGACCAAACGCTTTGCTAGATCACCACAGTTAGTAGGGGCGTGGATTAGGTTCATTGGGCCAAGACTTAGTCGCCATTTGGGTCCGTTAATGGCTTCCGGGAACCACCCCAGGGTTGACCACTGTGAGAGAGGTGCGAAATAATGAGCAGAAAGACAAGTACTGCTGGTTTATTGATGCGAGCTGCTTATAAAGTGGGTTGAAGACATCTGCGTACTTCGCAAAGACCACTGGTACAAAGATTTACAGGTGACCTGAGATCAAAATAATTTCTTACAAAAACAGGATAGGTTCATACAGAAAACATAGTGATCAATAATATCTGACACATAACATAAATAACTTGTTACTTGTACAAAAAGCATGATTGTTTAGAAAGACAACAAATATACAATTTACAATTATGGTGATAAACATTCTGATCGACCCTAGTTTAATGTGAGGGCACAGCAGAAAACAGGATGTTCTCTACAAAGAACACATTGAGCGGGGACTTTACAAATCTAAGGCTATGGATAATATATACCCTGAGGATGTGCCAAACTTTAAACAGGTTTTAGTGACTGAAGATGGCTAAATTCCAATGACTTTCTCTGCATCTTTTGCAGAACTATTTCTAATGGTTTGAATGTTTACTTTTTTCTAAATGTTTCAATGACCGTCTGTAGGTCTGACCATTGGTGGAATAAATAAAATTGCCAGAAGTGAAAAAGAGTCCTTCATCATGAAAATTATAGGTTTAAACTAAGATATATATATATAATTATATATATATATATATATATATATATATATATATATATATATATATATATATATATATATATGTATATATATATATATATATATATATATATATATATATATATATATATATATATATATATATATATATATATATATATATATATATATATATATATATATATATATATATATATATATATATATATATATATATATATATATATATATATATATATATATATATATATATATATATATATATATATATATATATATATATATATATATATATATATATATATATATATATATATATATATATATATATATATATATATATATATATATATATATATATATATATATATATATATATATATATATATATATATATATATATATATATATATATATATATATATATATATATATATATATATATATATATATATATATATATATATATATATATATATATATATATATATATATATATATATATATATATATATATATATATATATATATATATATGATATATATATATATATATATATATATATATATAGGTCAATATAGGGTCATAATCTCTTACTTCATCTGTTTTTAAGAACAGCATCATATCATCTTACAGCATCATATCATCTTACATTAGATAGATAGATAGATAGCAATGGCCATGACCCTGGGTCAGCACATTCTTTCCTGTTTTTAGAACAGGTTGACTACATCCCCAATGACCAGTCCTGAATCTATCCTGGTTGAACACTGAATCTAGCAAAGGCCTACTGGAATAAAACACTGAGATACAAAACTAGACTTTATTTGCAAATTTAACAAAAGTAGTTCAGCAAAAGCTACGGTCATGAAATGGAGTGTTTCACACTCCCTAAAAGTGGAAATCATGACTAGAGAAAATTCAGATTCACAATCAATTGAATAAATGATTCTAGACCAACCAATACTAGTGACTAACATCCTGGTCATCAAACCAAATAAACAGGTCATAATTATTCTAGACCAAAATAAATGTCATATAGTATGTTAAAGAACACCACTTCCAAAATATTTGTCCTCACAGGACGAACCCAGAATTCCTATTAAAAGAAACATATCATATATTAAAACCTGAAATGGTGTATGAAATAGACATTTAAAACAGAAAAATGCATAATGGAGAAACAGAGGAGCTTCACTGCGACACAAACCATGTATTCCACATAACGCCTGGAAAAAATATGTGTTAATGAGTTATCTTACTCACTTCCTATGGCCGCAAATAACCAGTCTCGCAGTGGCTGTTCTTATCCACTAACACTGCACAACGAGCCAATCACACTCAGCCACAAATTGAAGCCAATAGGCATTGTATGTTCTTCTCATAATATACCATTAGAGAATGCACACATACACGCACTCACTTAATAACCCCTCCCCGAAAGCATGACAACACCGGTTCAATGTTCAAAGGATCACAACACTTCCATCAATCTGTCATACTGTCTCCATGTACTTTGGCTATGATCAAAAGGCACAAATGAACACGTCAGATGCCCGCTTTATCTAACTGCGGATACCTCCAACGTCATCAAATATGCACCTGCACTGGATATACTTTTCCCAGGCCAGCACACAATTCTCTACAAGACTTAATAGGAGCTCAGCCTGCCTACCTCTGTGTGCCCCTGCCCAGGTACGAAAACTATCCATATTGAAAGTTCAGTAGGGGCCAGCTCAAAAAATCATAGCAAACCATGTGCACTAGGACGAAAGTTACTTGTCTTGTATGCACGATTGTTATTCCAATGGACAATTCATTGTAGAACGAGACACTTCACATCTTGCATTCTTAATACTCTAAATATTCTGGACTGCTTGTGTTTGTACAAGCCCACGCTTCTCTTCACATTTTGAATTCTTGATGACCCAACTATCCTGAATGGTTTGCAACTGCACAAGCCCATGTTGAATGCGGCGCCCACGAATCCTTTGTGCCAAACAGATGTCTCCCAGCAATGACAGCGACTTGTAAACGTCCTGGCCGACATCTCTCCAAAAAATTCATGAATCCTCTCATGAAGGCACAGGCATAGAAACCTGCAGGAGTAATGTAGACGGCCCCCATATCTAACTTGTATCAGTTGAAGCTCATAGAAGTCATTATATAAGGCACTGCTGTGAAGTGCTGTATAACTTAAGTCGGACATGTCGACAGTCAACCCAAAAGGTACCGAGTCTCCTCACTATCCCATACTATTATTGAACCATTAAAACCACTAAGGAAAGATCGTATGATAAAACCATGAAACAATTCCAAGTTACTAACTGGAATTTCCACAATCAACGCCCTATCAGGTACACTAACTTTAAGATACTACCCATACAAATTCTTCCCAGTAAAAAATTACCTGAGAACCATAAAGATATAAAGAATTCATTAAAGGCAATTCTAAACATCTGAGAGTTAAAATATCTCCCAAAATTCCCCTTAGAAGCAGCAACCACTGCCTTAACCTCAGTTTGAATTTCTGATAACATGGATTCTGCTCTTTACTCAATATTCAACAAGGTAGTTTGACAGGAAGACAAAACTACCGCAACATATAAATCTTCTAAATCTCCCCCCATCCTATCAACTGTGACCAATAACCATTTAAAGAGGTCCTTAAAGTCCTGAAACCTTACCGTAATTTCTCATAACTATCAAGGTTTTCCCCTGGCTAGCAAATACTGTCGATACCTGCTCAATTCTCAGCAAATTAGCAATTGACTTACTAACAATCGCTCCTATAATCATAATGACTACAATTACCAATGGCGCAGCCCTCTTGCTTCTTCTAGAATAGAATTAAAAAATCGAAACACCTAAATTTGGAAGCCATATTAAAGTCTTCCTAATTCTATCCTGAACCCTAACTGCTGTAGCATTAAGTTCGGTTAGCCAACCCCGTAACAGATCAGACAGATTCCGTCCGATATTCATCTCACCCAAAAAAAAAAAAAAAAATTCCTAAGCAGCAAAACTTTATTCTGAAACTCTATACTCAAAGATATTGCATCAGACAACAACTATATATCATAATATTCTTATATAGTAACACCCTGGGCTAACCTAACTACGAAATTAGCCCATGCCACGACTCCCAAAGTCATGGGAATACTACACTTCAGCATAAAAACAAAAGAAAGAATCTAAAAGTTACCAGATCTCGAAACGGTAAAGAAAAAAACAAAATAAAAAAAGAAACCCATATATCTATAAAAATGGTATTCCCTTAATTTTAACTAATATCTATAAAAGCAACAAACTGGACTTGGATAATTGGATTTATTCTGTTCTCCCCTTGTTAAAAGAACTTAAGTCACGCCCCATTTAAAACCCTAGAGAGAGAGAATATTGGACAAAATTATCAGAACCACAGTACTCGAATTTAAGATTCCCATTAACATGTCTTTTAATTTTAGATACATGTGTCAACCGAGACACACCAATATTCTTATCTAGAAAAACAAATCTATTCCCCTTCTTACGACCTAGCTTATAGTTCAACTGGTTCCTGACATTTATTTTCACAAAAACCCTATCTCCCACAGTAACTTTAACTATATCTGGATTTTCATTACTTCTATCCACCATATCCCACGTTTTCATTTCAAGATTCCTAGCAAGATGCTCATATCTCTCTTTTGCCATGGAGACAAGCGCCCTTATAGTCTCACCCCCCGATGGAATAGGTAACAAATAGAACATACCCTGCGCTGGGTAACCAAACAGGGCTTCATTGGGAGACATTCCAATGGTACCACGAACCATGGAATTAATGTTATGCTGCACCTGTAGAATATATCGATCCCAATTTACATCATTCCCCCTACAGTTATTCTGAGAGCTTCAATAACCTTCCTATTTGCCCATTCACACAGCCCAATAGCTTCTGGTCTATAGGGAATAATAGTGACTTTCTGAATGCCCATTACACCCACAAGACACTCTAACGTCTTGTTCACAAATTCTCTTCCGTTATCTGTAATCAGCACCTCAGGAACCCCATAACAACAAATACACCCATTAAAGAATGCAGCTGCCACCTCTTCCACTGTTTTATACTTCAATGGAAAAATCTCTACGAACCTAGTTAGTTCATTAAAAACCACCAACAGGTGCCTATGGCCGTAACTAGAGTCACATAAATTGGTTAAGAGATTCATATGGACCCTTGAGAATGGTCTACTGGGAATAGGAAATGAACCCAATTTACAAGAAACGACCCTCGATGGCTTACACGCATTACAAACTGAACAACCTCTCACAAAGTCTTCCACTGACGTGAGCATATTCTTCCAAAAGAATTGTCCCCGTATATTCTGATACGTCTTCTCAATACTCAAATGCAGACTGTGAGATCTACAGTGAACAATATCCAGGATCGTAGGCACTAAACTCCTAGGAACAACTATTTGTGTCGTATCACCCTTATCCTCACTATTCCTCAGTCTGTATCTAATCTTCCTAACTAACAAATTACCCTCTAATTCAAGCCCTGCAAAAGGCAACTTATAACCCTTCTTAACTAATTTCACTTTAAGAAACACTTTTACATCTGCCAAAATCTCATCCTCATCCTGCTTAGCTTCTACTAAACTAATATCCCAATCTATGCAATCTCCAGATACATAACATACATGAGTACCATTTGCATCAGAAAAAAACTTCTACTAAAGGTGCCTGCTACAACATTCTGTCTACCCTCTATATACCTAAACTTGGCATCAAAATCCCTGATTGTCAGATACCACCAAGCCCTTTTAGGGGAAAGATCCAGCTTATTGAAAAGATCCAACAATGGCTTATGATCTGTAAGAACCTCTACTTGATTGCCCAACAATAACATTTTGAAATGCACAAAACTAAACACTATGGTTAAGGCCTCTTTGTCCACTACTGACCATAACCGTTCATTACTACCCCGTGTCTTAAACTTCCTACTGTAAAACGCAATCGGATGGAGTCTTCCATCGAACTCTGCATAAGGCATGCCCCTATACCATCATAACTAGCGTCCGTTTTCATTGTAAAAGGACGTTCCAAACCAGGAAACTTCAACACCAGGGGATTCACTAATGCGTCCTTAATCTTCTGAAAAGCGGTTTGCTGTCCATCTCCCCATACAAACTGCACATCATCCCTCAGGACATCTGTCAAGGGAAATGCTGGAATAGAAAAACCCTTCACAAACCTACTGAAAAATCAAGCCATGCCTTAGAATGAATGAATCTGCTTCTTATTTTTGGGAGTAGCAAAATCCACAATTGCCCTTACTTTATTGTCATTCACTTTAACACCCTCCTTAGAAATGACATGACCCAAATATACTATCTGCCTCTTCAGAAAATTACACTTAGCTAACTTTATCTTCAAACCCACTAACCTAAGTCTCCTAAACACCTCCCTAAGAACCTCTAAATGTTTCTCTACCGAATCAGTGGCAACTAATATGTCATCCATGTATAGGAATGCATATTTCCCTAACAAGCCATGCAAAATTATATCCATTAGCCTAGTAAATGTCATAGGACTACCTGATAAACCAAACTGCATCCTTGTGAACTCGTAGTGGCCCTTCAGCAAAGAGAAAGCCATCTACTCTTGACCCTCCTCGCTAAGCAGTACTTGAAAGTACACTTGCATCAGATCAATTGAAGAATAAATATTCTTGCCCCCAATCACAACAAATAAATCTGGCAAACACACCACAGGGTAGCGATCAGAAATGGTTTTCTTGTTCAATTTCCTAAAGTCCAGACAAACTCAGACTGAACCATCCTTCTTAGGCACTGCCAACTATAGGAAATTAAAAGGCTAGGAACTGGGCCTAACAATGCCTCCCTCCTCCCACTTATTAACCTCTTGTTCTGCCTGTTCTCTAATCTTAAAAGGAATCCTATATGAAGGAACAAAAATAGACTTAGTCTTGTCCTCCATCTGAACCTTGTGTTCTAACACATTTATTAACCCTAACTTATCCCCTTTAAGTGCGACTACATCCGCAACTCAGCCAGATCATCTTCCACACCCCCAACATATTCTTTATAATCAGCATTGGTTAAATGATCCCTAAAAACCTGCCTCCTAGCCTATAAATGTGCTTCTGAAAAACTACAATAATCTCCAACAATAGCAACTGAATTATCTTCATCGGCACAGTCAACAAAGTCGATTGCATAAATTCCCTTCTGATAATTGCAAACTGAATCATTGCAGTTTAGCAATTCCACCCAAGTTTCCCCTAAACTCAATACATTGTTTATAGAACCTGTACACACCACTCCCTTCAGCTTTTCGCTACACTCATCCACACACACCTGTCTGAATTTATGCACTCCTTTCACTCGAAATTTCACCACAGCAACCATACAAGGACCAAGAACCACATCATCCATAAAAACTCCCTTATAACGCTTCTTCACCAATGACACATGTTCAGCATCCACCCGCAAATTCTCATGTACCCCAATCCTCTATCATCATCTACTCCACTCACATCCATCCCCTCATAAGGCACAAACACACCAGGTACTCCAACAGTTATACCAAATGCCCCTGCATGAACAGAGATTTTTTGTCTCCGACACGCTGGCTAACCCAGTAACAAAATATTCCCCAAAGCAGCTCCTCGTATAACAAGAAATGGTTCAGTAAAAGTTCTACCCCGAGAGATAAATCCACATCTACGTATCCCAAAACCCGTAACCTATTTGTTTGAACTTTACATGCTTTCTCTTTAGCAGGCCTTAAAGAACGATCAGAGAACATCGATTGGAACAACTCATAATTCATCAAATTAATAGAGGCGCCTGATCTATAAAAATATTGACACTGACCACATGCACAGACCCTTTTACCACTGGCTTCGCCTCTGAGGGTTCCCCCAGAAGTCTTATATCACAAGAAACCCCCATCCAATTTTCCTTTACAACTAATTGGTCTTTAGACAACGCTCGCCGATCACTAGATCCCCTCGAAAAAACCCCTTGAGGAACTTTCTTACCTGAGGATGACGATAACTCCTACAACCGCACAATATTTAACACTGTAAATCTCTTAATGCGTCCATGCATATTAACATTAAAACAATGAACCCGTGGGGCCTGAGATCTCAACGCAACCATCGACCTTTGACTCTTCTGAATGTCAACAAAACCCTTCCAACCGCAGACTGAATCTCTGCGCACTACACAACCTTAGGCTAACCTGAGGAATCTCTGATCACTATTTCCTCTCACCATTTTCGCAGCTTTCCTCTTCGTAAATAAATCCATTAACTCACTCTTGGCTGATCACAAATACAAAATTTCCCAAGTCCTGCGAAAAGGCACCCCTTAAAGAAAAACACAAGAAAGAAGAAGAACAATTCCCCCTAAGAAAAAAAATTTCCACACAGTAAAAAGCCCACAATGTTAATTCCCTTTACTCTAACAATTAATCCCCCTCCCCCAAATCAAAAGAAAGTACTAATTAAACACACAATTAAATCAAAACCCCGTGGAAAAAAACAGGCGGGCTGAGTGCACAGCTGACTGCAAAGTAGGTCAAGATGATGCATCTTCAAGGAAAAAAAAAAAAAAACACTCAGTCCACCCTCAAGTAAAGAGAATGGGAGTCTACCCTCATGTACGGAAAACGGGACTCAAGCAAACGGGACCGAAAGAAAGAAGAGAGAGAGAGAGAGAGAGAGAGAGAGAGAGAGAGAGAGAGAGAGAGAGAGGAGGAAAAGAATTCGTTCCCCTCCCCATAGTGCAATATCTCCCCCATATCTCCCCAACACATCCATGATCTGCCAAAGAACACAGGAAAAAGATGCTGAGAGCAAAAACTCGGAGATGTGTCCACCTCTCCTGTCATCAAGGCAAAAATCACCGAGTAAGCTCACAGCAACAGCTTCTCCCTTTGCACACACACACACATATGTACCCACAATAAAACTCATACGTATGTAACTATAAAAAACATTTTTGATCTAAGAGATGTACACACATTTGCGTATGAAATCTTTACTCACAGTAACCCAACAACTGTCAAATAAATTATTCCCCAATAGTCATAGTCCCCAGAGAAAATACAACAATTAAATAATCCCTTTATTAAACTCTAAATGCTGATGCTAATTGTCGATTGCTCCATAAAAAAAAACACATAAGCCATGCCCAAAATTCAAATGCACTGCATAGAGGATGGCAAAAAAAGGCAAGAAACTCCGCCCAAACTAATGACGTCGCTGACACGTCACTCAGGGGATGACGTCACTACTGCCAATGCCTGATATTAGTTGCAGTGCAATAAAAAAAATCCAGTAGCTCCCCTTAACCAGTTTGTACAATTCAAATCTGACACTAAAATCAACAATAAAAATAACAACACTTACTTACGCTCCTGCTTGACAGTGCAAAAATCCTTCCACCAAAGAAAGAGAGACAGCAAAAACAAGAAACATTTGTGTATTTTTGAGTGTTTTACCACACACAAACAGTCAAGATACCACTCTTAAACACACTGTGCACACACCCTCTTTCCCAAACATTCCCCAATATGAACTAAAGTCCAGAAATACCTATAAACACACCAAAATCTTGTGCCCCGTGACGCATCATTAAACAAACACACAGACACTCGCGCTCGAAAAAGACTGACTCGATTGCATTTCCCAACTCCCTAAACTGAATTGCTGAACCATCATATCCTATTCTGAGATGCCAATACCACTATTAATAAGATGTCTCTTCGGAAGCGTAACCTATACCCTACCTATTTATCGACTTGACTGTATTCTTGTCTTTTACCACTGCCACCACACTGTTATGACCCTACACAATGTCAATTAGGGTCATAATCTCTTACTGAATCTGTTTTTAAGAAAAGCATCATATCATCTTATATCCCTAAGATTCTCTGGTAGCAGTGGCCGGCCCTGGGTCAACACATTCTTTCTCTCTTGTCGACTCCTCTCACTGAATCTATTCTCAAAAAAGGCCTACTGGAATAAAATGCTGAGACACAAAACTAGACTTAATTTGCAAATTTAACGAAAGCATTTCAGCAAAAGCTACGGTCATAAAATGGAGTGACTCACACCACCTAAAAGTGGAAATCATAACTAGAGGAAATTCAGATTCACAGTCAATCAAATTATTGATTCTAGACCAACCAATACTAGTGACTAACACCCTGGTCATCAAACCAAATAAACAGGCCATAATTATTCTAGACCAAAATAAATGTAATATAGTATGTTAAAGAACACCACTTCCAAAATGTTCATCCTCACAGGACAAACCCAGAATTCCTATTAAAAAAAATCATATATTAAAACCTGAAGTGGTGTATGACAAAGACATTAAAACAGAAAAATGCATAATGGAGAGCAGAATGGGAAAATACATACTGGAGAAACAGAGGAGTTTCATTGCGACACAAACTGTGTATTCCACATAACGCCTGGAAAAAATATAAGTGTTAATGAGTTATCTTACTCACTTCCTATGGCTGCAAATAACCAATCTCGTAGTGGCTGTTCTTATCCACTAA
>NC_089742.1:6668729-6716229 GCF_040412425.1 Macrobrachium rosenbergii
TATATATATATATATATATATATATATATATATATATATATATATATATATGTGTGTGTGTGTGTGTGTGTGTGTGTGTGTGTTTGTGTGTGTGTCTGTGTGTCTATGTCTGTGTGTGCGTATGTCTGTGTGTGCATTCATATATGTATAAATAAGGTTCTGAGTGAGTGCAGTGCATTACAGTTGGCAAGGATATCCACTTTCTTGCCGAATGTCAGGATACGGATATCCAGACTGGGAAATATGAATACATTAATTCTGAAATAGGGTTGACCACGCCCGTCAGATGTATATATTTGCATGAAACTTAGCTTATTTACATCGACAGAGGACCCAAAACCTGCAACTGTCTGATTTTCATCTGGCCCATATCTCTTGATTTTATTCCTATAAAATAATTACTACTAATCTTCACCTAAACTTCCTTATTATTTGTTTCGTTCGGTTTCATTAACAATAAGTTTTAATTCTCTCAAACTATCATCATCATCTATTGCTCAGCAGCAATTTTCTTTCAAAAGTTGGCCAAATGCAAATATTGTAAGATCATTACAACATATATTCTCAACGTTTCTTCTTGAATTTCTGTTAAAATTAAAGTTATCAGGTAGCAACACACGACAGCATAAACTAAATCCTTGCTTTTTCACGCAAAATTCATGATACAATTTCTGGCGGATGTAATTAGTCAGACAAAGACATACTTTACTGTAAACATAAACATCTTGAGGAATATACTTTTCAAGAGCTCTTTTTCAACAACGCGGCTCTCTGCAGGGCAGCAAGAATGACAATTACGAAATGAAAGCTTTGTACTGTGAGGATGTTGGATTCGTTGGATGGTCTTGTCTGTCTACTCAGTACGAGTTAATATTTTACTCGTGTCTTTGAATAAAGAAAAATAAGAGAGAGACTCAAATACTCGTCTTCCTTGCGTAGTGGAGAGCACTCTAGCAAAATGATAAGTGATAATAAAGGATTTCTGAGCGCAAAAGGTTTACAAACGAGTTAAGAGAGGGGAAAAATAAGACTCGTTTGAAGATGCTGAATTGAGCGACAGTATTAAGAGAGGCCGTGGGGGCTGTTGGTAGAGGACTTGGGTGAGACGAAACGAATATAATTCCTTGTTGGTGATGCTGAAAATAGTGCAAATTAAGCTTTTTAACTAAACAAGTTCTTTTAAGAACAGGAGGTTTTACATTCATGAACAGAAGGTACAATAACATTTATGGTTCTTGACAGCCCTTCTGACAAAGTTACCATGCTAAGGAGAGAGGGAGAGAGAAAAAGAAAGAGATTTAAAAAAGCACGAAGATACCAAGAAGTTAGAAATTATTACATACATTTAAAAAAAAGGCATAATTATGGAAAGTCGTTTAAATAGCAAGCGCAGTGAAGATTGCGGAAGGGTAGTATGACTAAACCAGAATACTGATACTACCGAAAAGGACATTAACTAAAGCTATGGTCGAAACGGCATGGCCCTTTCATTCTATATTCTTATACTGGGGCCAAAGTTATGAAAGGCTCGACCTGGGCTTGACGACGCCACGTCTTCTCCCTCTTGTTTATTTAGGAAATGTAATAAGAACATATCTTGAGACTATAAATTACCAGTAACACTGCCAGAACCCTTTATGCAATAAAGCATGCCAGACAATCATCAAAATGAATTAAAGGAATTATCCGGGAAGAAGGACGCAATCATCTAATAAGTAATAAATCGTCATTCGGTTTCCCGCAAATAAATTCGTCAAAGTCATTTCATAATTGGTGAAAGTCTTGTCTTATGAACAACGCGACAAGTTGAAACTATGGTTAATGTGATTTGTGACCCAATTTTCCCATTAAAAGTTATAAATTTGCAGTTAAGTTGATGTGTGTGCGTCTGCGTGTGTATAAATATCATTGTTGATGCGCATTCATACAGGTGAATAACTTGTTAACACCCCTATTTCTGTTGCAATTTTTACTTTCTTCGTCTTCGGTTCATATCAATCTAAACAACCCTAGTGATGCAGCAAAATGAAAAGGTAATTGGTCAAATATTTTTCCCACATAAATTCAAGCCAAACAAGCAGCCATGAAAATGGCGAGTAATAATCTGCTTTCACCAAATATTGGCCGAATGATTTTTGTCAGTATAAATTATTGACCATTAAATTCCAGTGATGTAGTTTTGGTGGATAATAATAATAACGCAGTTCAAAACAGTATATGTAAGTCTGTATTTTGCAACTACTAATGAATGCCTTATCTCACATAATAGTGAAGTATTTATATATATATATATATATATATATATATATATATATATATATATATATATATATATATATATATATATATATATATATATATATATATATATATATATATATATATATATATATATATATATATATATATATATGTATATATATATATATGTATATATATATATATATATATATATATATATATATATATATATATATATATATATATATATATATATATATATATATATATATATATATATATATATATATATATACATATATATATATATATATATATATATATATATATATATATATATATATATATATATATATATATATATATACATATATGTATATATATATATATATATATATATATATATATATATATATATATATATATATATATATATATATATATATATATATATATATATATATATATATATATATACATATATAATATATATATATATATATATATATACATATATGTATATATATATATATATATATATATATATATATATATATATATATATATATATATATATATATATATATATATATATATATATATATATATATATATATATATATATATATATATATATATATATATATATATATATATATATATATATATATATATATATATATATATATATATATATATATATATATATATATATATATATATATATATATATATATATATATATATATATATATATATATATATATATATATATATATATATATATATATATATATATATATATATATATATATATATATATATATATATATATGTATATGTATATATATATATATATATATATATATATATATATATATATATATATATATATATATATATATATATATATATATATATATATATATACTTGTGTGTGTGTGTTTGTATCATGCACTACTAATTGTTGTTGAACATAATGACAGTATTAGTAGTCCTTTCTAAATTATATTCCGTGTTTGTCTGTATATTCTTTCAACTTAGACACACTTTTTAGGAATTCTTATTTTCTTCCACTTCATATCTATCAGCAGTCGACAGCTATGTTTTCGCTTAGTCATCATATATTTACGACTGCATTCATAGTAGAAAAGAGCATATTTCAGAACATTTGGCGAACGTTATACATAAATGTAATCTCAAAATAAAGGACTTATAGTGAATTTCTACTGGGCAGCCTGTCTCACTACTTAACTTTCATTATAGCTCTCTATATTGAGGCGCGACGCGGGGCATAAGCAAGATTGTGGTTCCTACTTACTGAAACGGTTCATGGGTTATGTTAATGTCACGGGTTAATGTTATGCACTGTTGTGTTTCTGTAAAGGCGCCGATGTGGTTGTACTTTTGTCTCCTTAAGAACTAGGAACTGAAGTTGTTGGTGGATATATACAGCCTCCTCTGTTTTCCAACAGAATTTGAAAGTCGGGGTTACAGTCACTGGCATTTACCTAATGTTGGAGGATGGTTTACTGGTTTCGATGGGTTTGCATAATATGCTTACGTAGAGCAGATGGAGTACGTCCAACTTGGCAGTTGCTGACATCTTGTCATATCTCTCGGAACACTTGAAGTTATATACAGGGTTGTTCGCTCTCAAGTGCTTGCACAGAGAATGGCACAGGGGGCAAAGGGCCAATACTCCGTTATCTGAGGATGCGGGTATGGCCTCATGAGCTATTATTATTATTATTATTATTATTATTATTATTATTATTATTATTATTATTATTATTATTATTATTTCCTTGTAGTCGTAGCTGCTTCCTTGTATTTGTTATGGTAAGTTTTACTGTATTACAGGATAGTTTCGTTTCTGGTAGTTGTGAAAGTCGACGTCAACGTCGGTGCACTGGAATGTGCATCCAGCTATTTTTTGCGTTAACAGTTTCCATGAGGTTGTTACTGCCCCCATGAATCGTAAGCTGCTGTTCTATACGATCGAATTCAGTGTTTGGGCATTCATCAACATAAGTCGCAGTGAAAGAATATTTTTTAGGTAAGAAAAGAGTAATGAAATTAGGGATTAGATCAGAAGTTGTTATTATTATTACGGTGATTATGAATTTAAATTCACTCATCACTTTAGTAATTTCTCTGTGTTAAATTTCCATTTAGGTTCATGTAAAATTTCTATCAGCATTTTCTGGATTTTTTTTATGTTGTTGGATATTGAATACATAAAGAACTTCTCAAACTTATCACAATGATTTATCAAAAAATTCTACCATGAAATTCAATTAACGTAAAGTCATTACATTATTCAACATGCCTAAAGTTACGCAACGCACTTAAATTAGTATTACAGTTACATGTAGAATTACATTAATTCTGTTGTGTTTACCGCCGGGAAAGGTGCAGTTATAAGTTAGTTGACTAAACACATATTGCCTGCATCAAAATTAGGAACAGAAAAAAGTTGTTCTATTGGCAGTGTCTAAAGAGATGTCTTAAAATTAAATAAAAGAAACGAAAACCACGAATCCTTTAACAACAGACTGACAGACAGAAAGACAGAGAAGGAGCTCGTTGTTATCTTTCAGTGTAGAAAATATGACATTCGCCTCCAAACATCCCTTCCTCCTCCCGAGTCTTATAGCTCTGCACAGGTAATCCCCGACGGACCCTTTTCTCCCCATGGCAACAGAGAACAGAGGAGAGCTCCTGCCATGCCGCACAGTCTGACTTGGTGGTGATGTCAAAATGAATGATTCCGTCTTTCTCTGCTCATCTCGGTTCGAGGCTTTATGAACAAGTATGAATTCAAATAATCGCTCAAATCACTACGACTCCATAAGTCTATGTATTATGTGTCCCCAAAAGATGAAAGATAATGCTACAACAAGATTAGCACTTCCTACTTTATAAATTGAAATGTATTAGAAGATATAATTTTAACATATATGTACAGAGTGTAACATAAATCTATGCAAACATTTTGGGAAATGAAAGAAAAGCCATTCTGAGAAGATAATGTTCTATATATGCATTTTAAGGCTTCGTTTGTTGGTGAGATGAATTTTTAAAATAACCGTTTTTCCTTAACACTGCTCTTGGCCAAGTAAAATGGCTTACGGGATGTCGGAGTAGTCAGGGATATTGGGGAGGGGGGGGGTGGGGCAAATGAAGCTGATCTGTTCACTTGTTACTCTGAACAGTCTCACTTTTCTGCCTAGCAATAAAACTAGAGACAATGCCTTACCACCTCAGTAGTGCGGAATGTGCAGATATGAAGTTTATTTATGGGTTTTGCAACAATTCATTTTTTAGATTACACGGTTGTGAACTCCACTGTTATATAAAAAAACGAAATCAACGATTAGCATGATGTGAATAAAATGTCCCCAAATCAAGTGCATTCTTAAGATACTGAATAAAGGGGAAAAATGCATGCATCACTGAAACCTTCTCCCTCTCTGTCAATGGTATTCACTAGACTCTGATAAAGAAAAAAAAAAGGCAAGCCTAATGGAATCTCTCCTCCATGAAAGATAGGTCTATTCATTACACACCGATCAAAGATTTAAAACGGATTATAAAAAATCTCTCCTCCTCCATCAAAATTATTCATCCACACCATTCAAAGGAAAAAACGCACCTATGAAAACGTTTTCGTCTCAGTCAGCAAAAAAAAAAAAAAAAAAAAAAAAAAAATTGGAACATTATTGAAAATTCCCTTTCTTTTTTCGTGCCTGTCAAAGGTAGCCTAGATATATATTAATCGAAAGGGGTAAAAAAGCTGATATTATTCAAAGTGGAGTATCCTCCCTACCTGCGTTCCCGTGTTAATATGACTACTGGCACTATCACTCATTCAGCATAGGCGTAGGCCTACTGATTTAACAATTTCGTGACAAGGAGGTAGGACAGATTGCGCTAGAATTCAACGACCACAAATAAACGTTGCCAAGCAACATTCACACTGCTTTCTTGAAGTTAATCAATAAAATTAGACTACATGAAGTCTGTTCACAGGTGATTTACAAGTTGAAGGGACTGTAATTTTACATTTTTCAAAAACCTGCAAAAAAAAAAATCGTAGTTAAAAGACTAGCAATCCAGTTGACCAATGCACTCATCAGCCTTCTAGTTGGGTCAAAATCCTAGGTCCTGTGGTCGTGGAGTCCAGAACTAGGTTTCTTGGTGGTTTCGTCATCTTTAGGGGTCAAATAATAATTTGGCCCCCCATATACCTCAGAAAAGTGCGGGGAAAATTTTTGTTGCCACTTTTTCAAAATGGCGGCTAACAGGAATGATGAAATTTTGAAAATTTGTGGCTCATCACATTTTTTTTATGAAACATTCATATATGGGGTTTTTGGGGTCAAGGAATTCATTTTTGCAATAAAATTTCACATTCTGACATTCCTTGATGCATAAAAATCTAACAAGGACGCCATAATATTAATTTTGATACGGTTTTAGTTACAATGAAACTAGGATATGACTATGAGCCTTTGGTGTCAATGTCTGGAGTACTGGCAGGTGGGTCTGTAGAAAAAGCCCTGAAAGGGAAGCACTATAAAAGGGGTGTAAGGTTAATCTTGCTTTGGAGAGAGGCCCTCCTCCATCTAAGATTCAAAGAACTGCTTGAATCCAAGCCATTATCAGCTGAAGCAAAAGCTGCCCTGGCTACTCTTAGAAACCCTCTGAATGAAACAAAAGAATCCTTAGCTAAAGCATCTGAATTACTTGAAGGAATGGATGAGATTCAGGAGCTAGTTTCCCGGGTGTACTCAGCTCCAGGAACAGAAATGGGTGACTTCTGGTTATCGTTTCTGGAGATGACAGATGTTCTAGCTCAGAATATCCATGCCCGCCACACACAGTCATATGAAGAGTTCAAATCGTCTACATATGAAATGCTCAAGGGCATGGCATCTTCCAACCAAACTGAGTACACTAGATACTTATCTGACTTCTGTGCCATGATTGAGAATCTCAACAAAGAGCAAGCCACCTTCTTTGAATTACATTTTGTCCAATCCATGTCAGGTCTCCCTTATTCAGGAATGCCCCTTGATATGTGGATTGAAGTAACTATGAATCTTTGCTCTAAGTTGAAAGCAGGATGGCTACATTTAATTCAGAATGAGAAACAACTTTTTGTCACAGCAAGAAATGCAAACAACGTGTCAAGGATGAAGTTTGCAGTGAAAAAAAAAAAAACCTGAAATCTAAAGTGAGGGATCGAAAACACACAGAATGTCAACCAGCCAGGATGAAAAAGGATGAGCAAGCTGTGACTGACATTTCAACAACTCTTACTCAGTGTGATGCACATCTTTTTGGTCACCAAAATCCTGTCCTGCGCTCTATTCAGTCAGGTATCCCAGCAACACCTGAGGTGAAACTGGATTTCAGTGTTGCCCTGCACGAAGGGGCAAATCAAGTGAATACCTTACTAAATGAGATTGTGTTTAGCGAGAAGAAGAAGTTTGACCCTATCCCCAGGAACAAGAGACTCAACTTTGAAAACATGACAATTATCAAGAAAACATCTAAATCGTTGAATCATGCCAAGATGGAACAAGCAGGACTAGCTGCTGCAGTAGAATTTGCTAAAGGTGTTGGGGCCCTTTCATTAGAAGAGATCTTAGAGTTTCGCCTAACAGATGAGTGTCTCTCAATGTATTATGCAGATGGTTCCCAGAGAAAGCCAGCAAAGAGCAAATTGTTGGAGCATTTAAACTTAAGTACAGTTGTGAACATCCCAACAGAGTACAGTAGCATTGTTGATATGGGATTTATATGGCGCTTAGCAACACCAACAGCAGAGGACCGAGAGACAGTAAAGAGGGATGGCCGTTCATATCTCTGGCTGGATTATTTGGAGAAGATCATCTCTCTTGTTCTGACTCGGCATGCTGCAGCCAGAACTACCATGTTAGTGAATGATAACTACAACAAGCCAAACTCAATCAAAGATGAAGAGTTTGAAAGACGTGCTGCTAAGTACATAGGTGCTGGCAACGAATTTCCCAAACCAAATGACCCATTCCCTAGCCTCACAAAATTCAATGCCTCCTTATCAGATTCTGGAAATAAAACCCGTCTCCAGAGATTAATCAAGAATCATCTTCTCCAGAAAAACCTTAACCGCCAGGTTGTTTATTGTGAAGGAACTGTTTGCACAGATATTGCATCAAACTCAGAACTACCACACCTCTCCTTAGACCACACAGAAGCTGATACTATGATGTTGACCATATATTCTGTCATTAGGCAAGACACTCCAGATCTGCCTGTAGTTATTGACAGCGGGGACACCGATGTATATGTGCAAGCTGCATATGTTGCACATCGTGTTCCAGGTGATTTGTTAATAAAAAGAAAGGATGGGTTAGTAAATTGCAAGGATGTGGCAGATGAAGAGATGATTGACATTATAATAGCTGCCTACTGTATTAGTGGATGTGACCACACACCTGGTCAGTGCAGTGATGGAAAAATACAGCTGATGAATAAGCTAAAGACGGATCCTGAAGCAAGAGAGCTCCTTTCATCTGTAGGTATGCAACCATCTTTAGATGATGAGACTCACTATGACATGGAACAGTTTGTTCTTACAAAATTGTATGGATGCATATCGGGTTCGACTTGTGCTGAGGCAAGAGCCCAAAAATGGCGGAAGCAGAAAAGGGAAAATACCCTCCACCTGCCCCCAGATGATGATTCATTGTACCACCATTTGCAAAGAGTGAACTGTCTCACCCATTGCCTTAAAAACTTTGAGCTCAAAGAACATCCCTCTCCCATTAGGAATGGATGGAAACTTAAGAAAGGAAAATGTAGAGCGGTAAGGTACATGCGTGGACCCTTACCAAATACAGATAATTATTCCAGTGATACTTCCAACTCAGACAGTGATAGTGACACTGATACAGAATGTGAAAACTCCACAGATAGCTCATCAGATTCAGACACCGAATAAGTCTGTCCCAGGGGACACATGGTGATAAAAGATTATCATAAATGTATAAGACAAGTTATTAAATATTGTTTCAGTAGTTCACTATGATAATGCCTAATGCTTTGAATAATAAAATCACTTTTGAATAGTGTGCTCAAGTTATATATATTTATTAGCTACCTTACAATATACGACTAATTGGCACATATTCATATTCTAGAGTTATCAGAGCTAAAACGTTGGAGAAATTGACTTTATGGGGACCATAGAGGATTTTATGTATCAAGGAATGTCAGAATGTAAAATATTATTGCACAAATTAATTCCTTGACCCCAAGAACCCCATATATGAATGTTTCATAAAAAAAATTTGATGAGGCACAAATTTTCAACATTTCATCGTTCCTGTTAGCCGCCATTTTGAAATAGTGGCGCCAAAAATTTCCCCACACTTTTCGGAGGTGCATGGGGGCCAAATTTTTTATTTAACCCCTAAAGAGGACGAAACCACCAAGAAACCTAGTTCTGGACTCCACGACCACAGGACCTAGGATTTTGACCCAGCTATCCCCGTATCCCTGACTACTCCGACATCCTGTATGCCATCTAACTTGGCCGAGAGCAGCGTTAAGGAAAAACGGTTATTTTAAAAATTAACCTCACCGACAAACGAAGCCTTAAAATGCGTATGTTTATGGAACATTTTCTGCTCAGAACGACTTTATACTTCCATTTCCCAAAATATTTGTATAAACTCGTGTTACACAATGTTACACACACACACACGCACACATACACACACACACATCACAGAATTGTAAGACAGGCTGTTGCTATGATGTGCTAAAGCAGATGTGGATTAACGGGTAATGCGACAGAGAAAAATGTACAAGATGTAGTTGAGATAGGATTGGCAAAATGATTGTGTTTTATATAGTTTTGGTCACTGGTGTGTAAGGAGAACCATAGGATAGTAAAAAAGCCTTGAAACAATGTATGAACTAGAGAAGTATCGTGAAATGCATTGGCTAGATTAAGTGCTAGAAGTGTTAGAATATAAAGACACTAATATTCTTGCTTCGAATTAAGAATCGTACCCTCATACTACTTTTTTTAAGCTGTAACATCCAGTTTGGAATCATTTCCAAGTTGAGGAAAATCGGTACAAGGGCTGACACAAAACGTAATCGTCTAACATTGTTCTTTCTTTTAATAATTTCATTTTCTCTCTAATACAACTCAGGAAATCTTAAAGTCTTCCCTTGAAACCCTATTCATTGTCATTCAACGATGTATCCTTACGAAGTTCATTTATTATTTTTCAGAATCATATCAATCTCAAGTAGAGCCATAGTAGGATACTCGTTTTTACATCTACTTCCTATGTATTATCTCTCTCTCTCTCTCTCTCTCTCTCTCTCTCTCTCTCTCTCTCTCTCTCTCTCTCTCACGACCGCGGTTCTGTTCCTGAATAAAGACAAGGTGATTATTTTTGAACCATAGAGAGAAAACGTGGAGATTAAACTCGTAAAGATACTTGGAAATCTTATGAATTTCCGTTTGCACGTTCGTGATAATAATACCATCATATTGGATCGAAGGATCTTATTGGATCTTGTCAAAGGGAAATCTATAGAGGTACAGGAAGGTTACTTGGAAATCTCTTTCTTAACTTCGTCATCTGGCTCTGTCCTGCCGTTCTTTTAACTTCCCATTTCCAGCGAATCTTTTCTGATTTTTTTTTCTACTCATTCCTGTCATTTTTTTTTTTATTTCATCAGCAATTCGGTTCTTTTTCTACCTAAGCTCATGTTAATTCATTCTATACTACACAGTTTCTGTGTTTTCTTCTTTGTACATGGGACTTTTTTTTTTTAAATTCTCTTTTATCCTCGGCAGTCTTTATTCGATTGGTCTTTACAAGGGAAAACCTGTTCGATGCGTGTAATTGCCACAACGGTTTATTGGCAAAAATAACTGGCAATAACGACTTTCGTTATATTGTTGATATAATTTCTTGCTAGGTCATAAATGTTTAATGCTTACTTTCCTGAAAGCAAAATATAAACGATTACACCATTAATGATGTAATTAATGATGAAATTTCTAAATTCACGTGCTTGGGGTATAATGTAAATACTGCAATTTTTTTTTTATACGAATTTCAGATACTCTTCAATATTATATTATATAACAGATGCAATTTTTGTTATTTAATATGGCTTATTTTCAAGCTAATTAGCACATCAACCAGAGCAATTTTAGATATAAGATTTATAATGTAAATTTAAACGTTACTGTGGAAGTAATGGACGAAATGTCCAACGATAAAACCGACACCATTTTGAAACGAAAATGTACGGTATAATGTTATATCAACGCCATGCATAAAAAAAAATCCATTATCATTCCATTACCAAGTGTATATGGTAACAACGGACAGGAGTTCGACCATGCCTATTCACGGTACAATAGTTTTTACAAACATGCTCGCATTTGGGGAGAGTGATCACAGTTATGCAGGTAAATGGAAATTTCCATAACGTCCAGTAAATTAAAAAGATTTATCGCAAATTAATCGTTTAGGAATAAGTAAGATTACTAAACAACTTCAACATAGTCTTCCTTCTTCTTTTTTTCTTCTTCTTCTTCTTCTACTACTACTACTACTACTACTACTTGTGTGTGTATATATATATATATATATATATATATATATATATATATATATATATATATATATATATATATATATATATATATATATATATATATATATATATATATATATATATATATATATAAATATATATGCATATATATATATATATATATATATATATATATATATATATATATATATATATATATATATATATATATATATATATATATATATATAACTGGTCACGAAGGTGACCTTTGAAAAGATGAGATCAGCTGTTTGAGGATCATTTGACTATACACAGCATGTAATACAATGCTTGGAGTGTCATTCGCATACCACAAAAGTCAATGTTCGCAGAAGACCCTTGGTGACAAGACACGAGGAGCGGAAATGGGTTTTCAGCAAAAGAACCTTCCAGAAGGTTGATTCGGTTATAAATCCGGATTTGAAGAAAACTTTACAGTGGAGTGCGTGAGTACGTGTGTGACCAGGTGCCTCGTGACGCGCTACGTTGCAAGAGGTGTGTCTTACCGTACATTGACCTCGAACGATGTCACGAGAGTGTGTTCATATTTGGGTTGACAAAACCCATATAACGCGAGTTCTTCGTAGAATGAATGGGACAATGAGAACCGTATTTTGAGTGTGTGCTCGGGGTGACAGAGAACACCCAGATTGAAACTGTCTCCCCAGAGGACAATGGTGAAGTGAGTACTGCTCATAAACATTTCAAATTTTTCTTTCAGAACTATGGGCACAGACGTAACCCCTGTGGCAGTGAAATCTTGTGTTTCTGCATTTTTTTAACATTTTCTGGTTTTTAATATAACGCTTGTTCTTTTACAGGTATTCCTTCCTCCCTCCTTCACGTTCTTCTTCAAGGAAGGGAGTGGTGTAACATTTAATGATGAAATGATCTGAATATATTCTTGACATTTTTTATGATTTGAATGACAGATGAATTATTTCTGTATTTCCTTAAATGCTTAGGTGTATACGATTTGGACCTTACTTCTTAAGAAGATTTTCATAGTTATGTTGAACCATTCGATTTCATTCTTCGTTTTTTTATAAGTTATTTTCGTTATTTTTTTGTCAATAAAGGCTTAATTTTGTACCCAGTATCTCATTCCAGTAGTCCTTAGAATTTAGTTAGGGAAAGGAATAACTTATGATGTCGGCTCATGCTACCATACAATATCTCGGGAAAAGCGAGATACCACCTTCTGTTCTTAAAACTTAGACTAAAATAAGGTATAAGCCTCAGAATCGGGTTTTTACACACACACACACACACAAAAATATGTGTGTGTGTGTGCACTAATTCATGTTCCGTAGGCCTTCAATTTTTTTTTTTTTTTCTTAAACAGTACAATCGTCGATTTGTCATCTCTTTTGTGCTACTCTTGGCTCGTTTGTATTCATCACTCATTCAGCACTATTTCACAATAACTTTTAGTTTTCTGTACTTAGAAAAATAAGCAGTCATAGGCTTTTCCTTCAGTATTCTCAATAACAGTATGGTTTATAAGTATCATGCAATCCATGCTTCGTTAATGACCCCTGTGATTATTTATCAATCGTGCACTTTCCATGTAAACAAAACCGACATTTGCTTTAAAACCAGTAACTTTCCCTTTTGTAAACGTGCCTTGCTTTTATTCTAAAAGAGAGAGAAAAAAAGATTAATAGCGCTTAAAAGTTTTCCTTCTCTATCGCAGACAGCCTACATCCCATAAAAAACTTATTTATCTCTTCTTTGTTCTTTTTTAAAAAGTTTTGTAGATTCATTTACGACACAATATATTTCTTCCTCTTTCAAGATTTTCGCTAAGCTTTCATCTCGTGTATTTATTCCACACAGTGCCTCAGAGAGAGAGAGAGAGAGAGAGAGAGAGAGAGAGAGAGAGAGAGAGAGAGAGAGAGAGAGAGAGAGAGAGATTATAAAAACAAAACCTAAAAGCATTCCATTCATATTAAGCGCTCGGCCTCTGCCTTTAATTACCTTTATGCTACAGAATACATTTTGCAGTCGATTCCAGTGACTCAGTTCTATTTGATTATTGCAAAATTCATGTACAGAATGCAAAGCTCTCCTGTGCAGAAGTATAAACACTAGAATTCATTTCATATCAGCAATACAGGGTATGTTTAATTAAGAAGCCATACAGCCTTTATGAAGGCAGGTAATGTGTACACTGATCAGACATAGCAGGCTGTTTTGGATTCATTTTCAGGATAACTCCATGTTATCTACAATTACCAAATATTACTTTTAAGATATATCTTACATTATAATTTCTACATCTAGGAATACCAGATTCAGTATTATATATAGGGAATAAATTATGTACTCAACAGATGCTAGTATCTAATAAATTTTAGTCATTTCATTAATTATTTATAATCACCTTAGCTTAAAATGACAGAATTTTCACTTAAAGAGCTGATAAACTTTGTGTTAGTATTCCCATTAAGGTATTTATTATAACCTTAACCTAAAATGACAGAATTTTTTCTTAAAGAGTTGATAAACTTTTTGTTAGTATTCCCTCAGATAAAACACCAACGAAAATAATACCCCCTTTTCCAATACCTACATTATCTTTGTCTTAAGATCATTTGTAATGCACGAGCAATTTCTACACGGACAGAAAGTTCCATTGGAACCTAGCCCTCATCCAGACATACTTTATACAGCCTGGATAGCCAGTCAGTCACACTCTTACCACTACTATCATAAATTATCTCGCATGCAATGAATGCCTTCACCTCGTTGCGTTTTTCAGTTCTTCATCTCCTGAGATGGCCTACTAATATTTGGAATCCTCGCATTTCTAGCTTGCACAAGCCCACCAGGTCTTGTGGCCTTGAGCTCTGTTGGCTTCTTTTGGCCATATTCAATCAATCAAAAAATAATTACCCTACTGATTCATTGTTCATTTGCTACACAGTACATATCCCCATTTTGCTTATTTCGTTCTGAAAACTGTTATTTGTTCATAATAGTTTTTCTCTTCATTTAATTCACGAGTGAATCTCATCTCCCTGATGGTCTTTCTTATACTTAGTGTTCTAGTTTTAATATATACTTTTACTTCTCTCTCTCTCTCTCTCGGAGTTTCTTTAACATTATCCATCGTCTTCTCTCTTGCAAATGATAACCCTTTTTTAGTTATGATAAACCTCTCATTTCTCCATCCTTTGACATGCTTCCTGACCTCTGTATCCAAAAACAGCTTCTGTTAACTAAATGATATCATCTGTGAATTTTGCATACCCCTCGTATATTTCACTCGCTACCGCTTCTTTAACCCTAGCTATATTTTCATCCGTTTTATCCTCATAAATTTTTCTTAAGTCCTTCTCTTCAAATGCACCTACCATGATTCCAACTTTTAGGTACATTTTAATTACTTTCACTCCCACGTAATATCTATCATCAAGTTTTTCCATTGATTGTGTACTAGCGCAAATCTTATTAAATAATTTTCATCTCCATTTTGTTTACTGTACAATTATGAATGTTATGTTTTTGGAAACAATTTCTTTCCTACAGTCTAGTCCTTTTAAGGAAACACTTCCATTCGACCCTTTCATTTCTCTTTTACGCTAACAATGACATCTATGTTGCCATCTCCTATATTTGCCTTTCAGTCACTGAGGATAATCAAACATCATACTCCCCAAAGTATACACCTCTTGACTCTCTCATTCTTTAACATTCTTGAACCGTATGCTTCCACTATCACAACTTTCTCTTTTTACATGCTCAAGTCTTATTCCTACCCTCCTCAGACGAACACATTTGCACTTTTTTTTTCGCTAATCCACAAAGTGCCTCTAACATTCCGGTCACTACCCCTTCAGTACATCTTTCTGACATATCCACTGTGCGTTTTAAGTTCTGCATATTACGCCGTTGCACAGTGGCGTTTCATGCAGCTTTCTCACTTGAAAAAATATTTATCATTGAATCTTCCCTCATATGCCACATCTACGAGTATACATATTAAAAACAAAGTGTTTTATTTTCTTACTTTTGATTTCAGTCAAAGTAAAGTATGAGGATGTAAAAACCATAAACCTTGCCATTTGATGTTTTTCACATCGTCGGGGATGAGAGAACTATGCTTTAAATTTCCAAAAATCTCTGTTTTCGGAAGCAACGTCCTCTGTTACCAAGTACGTCCACGATTATTACCAGACAGATACACACACACACACACATATATATATATATATATATATATATATATATATATATATATATATATATATATATATATATATATATATATATATATATATATATATATATGTTTATATATATATATATATATATATATATACCCAAATATATATATATATGAAAATACGGGGAAAGGTGAAAATATATATAGGTATATATATATTTATATGTTTATATGCAATATATAAATATATCTGGTCATTGATATATATATATATATATATATATATATATATATATACATGTACTATATATATATCAGTTGTATACCCAAATATATATACAAACACAAGCTAGGAAAACCATTCGGGAGACCTTAATAAAATTATAGTCATTTGCCACTGGAGCCATATTGAAGAAACGAAGGAGCATGTGTCACCTGAAATAGACAGCCCGAAAATGACAAATATCTCGCTCATTGAGTCACTGAAGAAACCATAATATATATATATAAATTTTTATACCTATATATATATAAACAATTATATATTTCCCCGAATAGGAAGGCGGGGAGGACCATATATATATAATTATATCCAGATGAATATATATATATATATATATTATATATTATAGAACATAAAGCCAATATATATATATATATATAGTTGTTATAGCTCTATTAGAAGATAAGTTGATATTAGCCATTCAAGGTAATTTCATTACAGGGAGAGTCATTTCCTTTGGCTCTGAAAATAATCATTTACAGGTCACCTTGAAATACACAGGCAGGCATTGTACGTTCAAAGAGGTGTAGGGTTAGGTTTTGTTGTTTCTGGATAGCTTCCCCGTCTTGGCTGTCTTCCTGTCAAGATGCATTAGTTTGAGGATTTTGAAACAGAGGCTGCCGTTCAGTTTTTGGCTGATCCTCAGTGGGAGGAGAATGTTTTTGAGTTGAATAAGGAATAGCTTTTTATACTCGCTGATCATCCGGAATTAGACGTCTCTGCTGACATTAAGGAAGGTTGTTTAATTCATCAAGAGTTGAAGGCAATTCATTCTGCAAAGGGTGCAATTCCTAAAGGGTAAGAATGATGATGACAGCGTCGAAATAAGATAGCTGCGATTGCAAATCTTAAGGGAGCAAACATGGTTACGAGAATTAGATTTGGAAAAGGCTAAGCTGACAATGCTTGAGAGTGAGAGGGAGCGTGTGCACGAGTTGGGAGTTCTTAGGTTACGGTTGGAGTGCGGGGAACTTGGCCGGGCAGAAAATAAGTTTAACTTGAGCGGCACTTTGAAGCTTGTCCCTCTTTTCGACGAGTCGAATGTGTCTCAGTTCTTTTGTGCCTTTGAGAAAGTTGCCCTTAAATTGGAATGGCCGTTAGCTTTGATTATGATTCTGTCAAGGCCATTGTCCCCAAAGCTTATGACCTAGTCCCTGAAGCATAGCCTATAGCCAGAAATTTAGAAACCTTGAGAAAACTAGTGAAATTACATTTGTCGAGTTTGCTCACAGGATGGAGCAATACTTAGACAACTGGTTGAAGTCAAAGGAAGTTTACGAGATGGATAGGCTGAGAGTTGAATCTCATAGAAGGATTTAAGGATTGTGTGCCTAGAGAGCTTAAGACTTACCTTGAGGAGCTTAAGCTTGGTTCTCTTCAAGAGATGGCAATTGCCTCTGATGAGTATGTAATGACTCATAAACAGGCGAATAAGAGTATTTTTGGCGCAAGAGACGCTAATGGACAGTGGTTTTTATCAGGGAGATCACCTAAATATGTAAATAGGAATAATAACTCCCATAGTAACAAGGAATATAGTAGTAATGATATACATAATAATAAGAGTAATAGTGATAATTGTAGAGCCGGCAGTAGTAATGTAGATAATGATGGAGGGAATTTTAGAAATAAGGTGTATGATAGGTCTCCCAAAAGAGGTTCCGGTGTGAATTGCTTTTGGTGCAGTATTTGGAAGGTAAGATTAGAGAACCTGCTACTGTGATATCTGCAGAAACCAAAGCTCTTCCGCATTGACTAAAGTTTAGGGAGTATATCTCGGAGGAGATTATTTATCCCGATTCCGACAAGGTGATTGGAAGGAAAATATCAGTTCTTCATGACACAGGCGCCACACAGGCTTTAATTTTGAGTGAGTCATTACCTGATAATCACGCCCTAAACAGACAGGAATTTGTTTTGTTAAATGGTTTCCCCATACGGTCTCGTCATATTCACTCGAAACCTTTTACGTGGACTCTCCTGGTGTGTCAGGCACAGTTAAGTTGGCAGTGGTCGACAACTTGCCATTGCTAAAAGTAGATGTAATTATTACTAATGATATCATGGTTGGAAAACCAGAATTATATCCTATTTTGACTTTTACCAATTTAGACAAAAATAATCAGGTTGAGATATGTAATGGTGTTTTATTAGATACTTCTATTGGAGTGGTTACACACTCTCGAGCACGGGAGCTTAACCTCGACGAGGTAAATTTAGATTTAGACATTTTAGACAGACAGGTGACTGAAACAAAGACTAATAGGGATCAAGGTAAATTATTATGAAAATCCTGGGTAATGGGAACATTGACTGGCATGTCAATTCCTTTAAGGCTGCCCAGGAGGCAGAGTTTGTTAATGTATCGGAGGAGAAAGTTGATAACTTTGGCAAACTTACTTTTGCCAAACCAGGAGGTTTAGTTTAACGTTTCAGCCAGGTGGTGGATATACCTGCTGAGGTGGTAGAGGTCAGAAAACAATTAGTTATTCCTAGAAATATAGGAGTCAGCTGATGCTTTTGTCTCATGAAAATAATCTATCTGGGCATATGGATGTTTCCAAGACTTTTAAGAAAATGGCTGAAAGTTTCTACTGGTCCCAAATATGCTAGGATGTTAAAAGATATGTTTTGTTCTGTAAGATATGTCAGTTGGTTGGGAAACCCAATCAGGATGTGCCAAAAGCTCCCTTGATCCCTATAACTTCTTTGGGCGAGCTGTTCACAGAAGTTATTATTGAAGTAGTTGGTCAGTTGGTTCTTTGCCTCGCACTCGAAGAGGGAATGAATATCTATTAACTATTATTGAAAGGGCGCCAAGGTAACCCAAGGCTATTCCATTAAGAAGGGTTAAGAGTGAGAAAATTATAGTGACACTGGTGGGGTTCTTCACAAAGTTCAGTATTCCGAAGGTGTTGCAGTCTGATTGTGAAATGAACTTCACTAGCCACTATTTCAAGAAAAAGATGGAAGAGCTGGAGGCAAAACATATTACATCCTCCCCATATCATCCTGAAAGCCAGGGCCAGGAAGAACGTTTTCACCAAACTTTAAAATCAGTATTAAAAAAGTTCTGCCTGGAGTCTGGGAATGACTGGGATAAGGAGGTTCCTTATGCCCTCTTTACCATCCATCCAATGCCAGGAGACATGCTGGGTTTCTCCCCCTTCCAACTAATTTTTGACATTGAGTTCGTGGCCCCTTGGATGTAGTAAGGGGAGCACTGGGAAGGGGAAGCTCCTGGTATTAATGTTTTGGAATGTATGACCAATTTTCAAGGAAAAATGCAATAGACATGGGATTTTGCCCGGGAAAATTTATTGAAAAGCCAGGAAATTATGAAGGCTAATTATGATGTTGGTACTAAGAAAAGGACATTTAATCCTGGTGATAAGGTTTTGGTGTTGTTACCTCTCCCAGGGAACCCATTGAAGGCTGCATTTTCAGGTCCTTGAAAGGTACTTAAAAAGGTAAATGATGTAAATTACACAATCAAAACTCCTAATAGAAGATGTAATACTCAACTCTGTCATGTTAATATGGCTCAACTATTTATTTCAGGTTTTTAGAGAATAAACCGGATCCAGTAACAGTATTCAGTGCCCCTGATAGTTGTGTTGATGTAGAAGCAGAAAATCCTGTGTCTGTAGAACCCTCTAGTTTGAAAAATATTTCTGACATATTGAATAATTTAGATCTCAAATTTCAGTATTTAGATACAGGGAAGGCATCCTCTTTAATCAGCCTGATTCACGAGTTCAAAGATTTATTTAAGGATTCCCCCGGTCGGGCGAATGTTTTTCAGCATGACGTGGATGTCGGGGACACCCGACCCATTAAGCAAAGCCACTACTGGTTCAATCCATAAAAAAGAGAAATCGTGAATGAGGAGGTACAGTACATGCTTGACCATGACTTCATAGACCATAGTTATAGTACTTCGAGCTCGCCTGTGGTCTTGGTCAAGAAGGAGGGAGGGTAACATCCCTTTTGTTTTTATTACTGCAAGGCTAATGAGGTGTCTGAAACAGTCTGTTTTCCTTTGCCTAGGGTGGAGGATTGTACTGATCATGTTGGATCTGCAAAATTTATTTGTAAGTTATGATCTCCTTCAAGGTTATTAGCAGGTCAGACTTACACCCAGGGCAAGGTGACAGGTAAGGTCTCTTTGAGTGCAAGGTCATCCCATTTGGTATGAAGAACGTGACCGCCACCCTTCAAAAATTAATGAAGTTCATAACCAGAAACCTTGATGGGTGCATAGTGTGAATAGACAATTTAATTATTTATAGCAGTGATTGGGAAACTCATTTACAGGGGATTAGGCCTTTATTTAATGTTTTGTTGGAAGCAGGCCTGGTCGTTAATCTATCAAAGAGTGACTTCTCTCAGGCAAAAGTTGTTTACCTTAGCCATTAGATTGGCCTGGGCAGAGTAGCTCCTTAGCAGGCTAACGTCCAGGCAATATCAGAATTTCCATCTCCGACTAACCGAAGGGGAGTTAGAAGGTTTCTGGGGATGCTGAGTTACTATCGAAGGTTTATAAGGAACTTTGCTGACATTGCTCACCCCGTAACTAATTTATTAAAGAAAGTATCAGGTTTTCATGGAATGAGGAATGTCAGGGAGCTTTCAAATAGCTGAAAGCTGCACTGGTGACCTACCCTTTGCTCAGGTCACCTGATTTTTCTCTCCCCTTTTCCTTGGCTACAGACTCCAGCGACATAGGAATTGGTGCCGTGCTGCTTCAGGCAGGAGAAAATGGAACTTTGCACCCAGTAGCTTATTTTTCTTGTAAGCTGTCGCCAGCGGAGAGGAAGTACTCCACTATCGAAAAGGAAGCCCTCTCCTTAGTAAATTCTATTAAACATTTAGAGATTTGATTTGATTCTTATTCCTTTAAACCTATCACTGTGTATACGGACCATAATCCCTTAGTATTTATTAAAAAAGTGCAAAAACACAAACCAACATATCCTTTGTTGGAGCCTCATGCTCCAAGAATATGATCTGGACATTAAGCATATCTCCAATAAAAATAATGTAGTGCCCAGGAGAATTTGGACTCGGTTTCACTACTTTTATTAGTGATGAATTGTAGTATCAGTAATAGAATTTTTTCCTCCTTTTCTTTCAGGCGTTTTTGTATTATTTTTGCTACATTTGTCTTTCACTAGTTCCGTAGAGTAACGAGTAAAGTAAATTTTAAGTTTTGAGCTGCCTTTAAAAAAGTTATTGCATATTTTTTTTCCATTGCGGTGGAGAATTATCATGAAAAGTTAACATAAGTCTTTTTTTAGGCCAGTAACGTAACTGTTAACTTAAGGTTTGTTTACTTTTTGCCGTTAAATGAAGGTTTGGGCAGTTCTTTTTCCCCACCGCAGGGCGTTTTATTTCGCTTGTTGCTGGTAACACACACATGTGGTATAGTTTTCTCTTTTATTTTCATATTTTTTTGAGTCATTGGGTGATTCAGCGGAGGTTTGGCTTATATAGGATCTTTGTCTCTCAAAAGGAGTTCCGCCCCAGTTTTTGTGAGAGAGATCTGCTGCATTTTTGAGCCTTGCCGTTGCTTACCTCTTTGGTCTGCTTTGCAGCAAGTGAATAAAATCCCACAGCTTGATTCAGCTTCGCTACTTCCTGCTTCCTGTGGGTGTTCTGCGGCAGGACAATATTCGTCATCTGTGTCTGCCCTTTAGAGACCTGTGCCGCGTGAGGGTACAGTCATCACATGTAGTGCAAGCTTTGATCACGGCGTTTACCTCTGTTGCAGCTTTCTTAAACCTCTTCGCTGTTGTTTAGCGTTACAACGCTCGTAGGGAGACTTACCTCCGGTAAGCATAATTATTGATAGTGGTTTTTGTGAGACTATTGGCGCTATCGTGCTACGGACACGAGAATTGTTGGTGACGGAATCAACTTCATGTGTAATCTGTGAGGATTATAGGGAGACTTGCCCTGGTAAGCGCATATACATTTGAAGGTTTTGATTGACGCTATCTGGTGCTATAAACTCTTCGAGCTGGTGATGGTAATCAACAGAATCATCTTCAAGTACATTCTACGGTGTTGGCTTTTATATATATGCGATTTAGCTAAAGAGCCATAATATTACTGTAAGTTAGGTTTAGGCATTTGATTGTTGTAAATAGAACTAAGGGCTATTTTTCCTGTTTTTGCCTTCTACTGTCGTATGTTTGTGTTGTTTTTTGCCGTCGTGAGTTTGTTGTTTTTTCTCTCTCCCCCTGTGACTTTCCCTCCTCCTGTCGGTATACATGTTAGCGTAGGCGAATGGGGAATGCTTGTGCTTTTTGTCTTTGTAGTTGAATGTGGTTTCTAGCCTCAACCATCATTTATGGCTATCTTTAATTCATTTATAAATATTGTTATTTTTATAAAGTTCGGTTTTTCTTATTCCTTGTTGAGTGTACAGTGTTTTGCTAAGGAGCCTGACTCTTTGTGTTTAACAGCCCTTTTTGAATTCACAATTGATTCTTTTGAAAATCTGCCTATAAGAAGAATTTGTTTAAGGGAAGAGTAAATCATTGTTTTTGTTATAAGAAGTCGGGGTAATCATACAAACTGGATCTGGTGTGTACAGGATGTATCAATTTTGTTTTTACATGACATTTGTGTAAGAGGGGATACACTATGGCTGTCTAAGGCTCTAAAAATAATCATTTATAGGATGTTTGATAAGCATAATAGCCTGGTGATTTATAGTGAGCAGGAGGCCATCATGTTCATACATACACACACACACACACACACACACACACACACACACATATATATATATATATATATATATATATATATATATATATGTGTGTGTGTGTGTGTGTGTGTGGAATTGTGTGTGTGTGTCTGTGTATATGTATATATATATATATATATATATATATATATATATATATATATATATATATATATATATATATATATATATATATATATATATATATATATATATATATATATATATATATATATATAATATATATATATATATATATATATATATATATATATATATATATATATATATATATATATATATATATATATATATATATATATATATATATATATATATATATATATATATATATATATATATATATATAATATATATATGGGATATATATATATATATATATATATATATATATATATATATATATATATATATATATATATATATATATATATATATATATATATATATATATATATATATATATATATATATATATATATATATATATATATATATATATATATATATATATATATATACATATATATATATATATACATATATATATATATACCAGGTGTTTCGAAATTAGAGGCTCCTCCTTCACAGAACAAATGGAAAGTTATGAAGTTTTCTGCTATAGCCTATCTCCAAGTACATTATTTTAAGTTTCTATTAAGCTATTTTTCATTTTACATTTCTTGGATTTTCACACTGAGTGACGAGTCAGATACAGCCATGGCCGACGACTTGGAGGAAATCAGATGGATTGACCGAATCGGGCTATAACCTTCAGAGAGGCCAGGGATGCTGGCGCATCCTTCATTTCACATTCTTGGATAGCTAAATACATTAAACGAGATGAATCCTTTGTTAAAAGAAACTGGAACAAAAATCCATATGACTGTCATCACGAAAAGAGTGAGATCTTGGAAGGCCTGAAGTCCTTTCTCAGGAGTCAAAAGACATCATGGCTGAGGCAGTGGGTAGACCAAGAAAGTTTTTACGTAAATTGACACTTGAACTAGAAACAAAAAGGGGAAAGAATAGAAGTTATAGTGCTGTATATCGTGAGTTGAAAAATTCTGGTATCAAGCCATTTGATGTTATCAGCAAGCCTAACATCACTCAGCAACAATGAGAAGACCGTGCATGATTTTGTGGTTCATTTCTTAAAGATAGGCATGAAGCTGACTTTCTCCATGTTGCTGCATCAGATGAATTCTTCATTTACACAGTCAGGAAGCCAAATCATAAAAATGACAACATTTGGGCTGCAAAGTTGGATGATATCAGCGATGTCGTGCGCTATTGCCAAGTTGTGAAATTCCCTGAATGTTTTAGAATTTTTCTCTGTTTCACAGCCAAACAGTTAATGTGGATCATCAGAGAAAAAGGACAGTCATGGAATGGCGAATACTTCAGAGAAACTGTTCTTACTGGTGGAGTATTTCCTTTCCTCAAATATCCTGAAAATATGTTATCTGTTGAAGAAGTCCCATTTTTGAATGATAAGGCATCATGTTTCAAGGCTCTTCAAACACAGGAGCTGCTTCGAAACAGTGTATCGATTTATTCTTGTCAAGTGAATTTCCAGGTAGCTCCCCTGACCTTTATGTGTGTGAAAACATTGGTACTATCTTAAAGGATCTTGCTGAAGCACGCACAATGATCTATGATGGTATACCAAGCCTCGACGACCTGCGAAGAGAAGTGGCCAAAATGTTAAGGGAAATGGAGTTTGAGTCTCAGCTTTTTTTTGCAATTTGCTGAAATCATACCCCTCGAGAATGCAGGCTGTGTTACAGGCAGATGGAGGCCACACAAAATATTAAATACACAGAGAGAAACTTAAATAAATACCTGTTCTAGATTACTTTTGTTTTTGTCCACATCAATTTAATTTTAGTTTCAGCTGTAGAGGTAGGGGCTCTAATTTTGAAACACCCTGTATATGTATATATATATATATATATATATATATATATATATATATATATATATATATATATATATATATATATATATATATATATATATATATATATATATATATATATATACACACATATATATATATATATATATATATATATATATATATATATATATATATATATATATATATATATATATATATATATATATATATATATATATATATATATATATATATATATATATATATATATATATATATATATATATATATATATATATATATATATATATATATATATATATATATATATATATATATATATATATATATATATATATATATATATATATATATATATATATATATATATATATATATATATATATATATATATATATATATATATATATATATATATATATATATATATATATATATATATATCGTCAGGAGATCCATAAGACAAAGAAGTCTTCAAGGTTCTTTTTTAAGAAACGTTTCGTGCAATCCTTTGCACATCATCAGTCTGCAATAAGATTATAAGCAGCAGTTAAAACTAAAGTTAAAATAACAATTATTATAGTGACAGTTAAAATTTTTTATAACAAAGTTAACATAAAAGCTGCAAATTTTATTTAAAAAAAATATTAAATTTGACGTTGAAGCTTTGTTGAAATTATTCTTAACAAAATCTTTAGAGATCATGATATATTTCATGGTTTAGTAGAAGTCTTTTGAAATCCTTAGTTGAGATTGCAGTGCAAGACACAGTTTTTATTTTTAATAATGCTCTCTACTTGCAGGTCGAAGGAGTAGCTATGGGTTCCCCTTTGGGCCCGTTGTTTGCAAATTTCTTCATGAGTCATTTGGAGGAAGATTTTTAAATAATTGCCCAGCCTAGTCTAAGCCGGTTCTATATAAACGATATGTTGATGACCCTTTTGCCCTATTCACTTATCCTTGGCAATGTCATGAATTTCTTGATTTTATTAATTCTGTGCATCCCAAAATGAAATTTACTATTGAGACTGAACAACAAAATTCGTTATCATTTTTGGATGTAAAAATCACTAGAGATGAACATGCCTTTACGACTTCTGTTTATCGTAACAATACGTTTACAGGCTTGGGCAGTAACTATTTTAGCTCTTGTTTTTATTCGTTTAAGATTAATTCTATTAAAACATTAGTACATCGAGCTCTCAGATATACTTCTAGTTGGTCCAATTTCACTTAGAAATTGATTATTTATCAAAGTTTTTTTCGGCTAATTCGTATCCTCAATTCTTAGTCCAGAAAATAATTAATAATATGCTTACTAAATATGTCTCCTTCCTCTGGAAACTTTAGTGTTCCTAAACTGAACATGTATGCTGTTATTCCCTTTACTTACTCGGACAAATTACGCTCAAAAATAAAAACTATCATTGAAAGAGAAATAGGTTTTTTAAAATTAAATTTGATTCCTATGAATCCAAAAAAGGCTGGAAAATTTTTCTCCTATAAGGACAAGTTACAGGATTTTATGCGGTCCAGCATTATCTATAAATTTGAATGCCCAAGATGTCTTGGTACTTATGTTGGTTCCAGTAAAAGACTTGCAACTCTGCTATTACAGCCACTTAGGACTCGGTTATCGTACAGGTTCCAGTATATCCAACCCAGAACTTTCTAGCATTAGAACACATGCTATTAAATGTAAAATTCATGTTGAAAAAAACACATTTTTCGATTCTCTGTGCTATATCTCAAACTGCTTTTTTAACTATCCTTGAGTCATTATGTATAAAGCACTTGTCCCCTAATTTGAATAGCAACACTTCTGCGGTTTCTCTCTCTCTCTCGCTCAAGGTGTTGTCTGGGCACTGACGTTTCTTCAGGCCATTCTTCCCTCTTGCGTTATATTTAATTTTCTTAACAAACTTGGTGAATTTTAACATTTTTTAATAAAATTTGCAGCTTTTATGTTAACTTTGTTATAAAAAAATTTACTGCAAGTATAATAATTGTTATTTTAACTTTAGTTTTAACTGCTGTTTATAATTTATTGCAGACTGATGATGTGCAAAGGATTGCACTAATCGTTTCATAGTAAAGAACCTTGAAGACTTCTTGTCCTATGGATCTCCTGACGACGCATTTGCCGCTTGGTTGTTGCATATATATATATATATATATATATATATATATATATATATATATATATATATATATATATATATATATATATATATATATATATATATATATATATATATATATATATATATATATATATATATATATATATATATATATATATATATATATATATATATATATATATATATATATATATATATATATATATACATATATATATATATACATATATATATATATATATATATATATATATATATATATATATATATATATATATATATATATATATATATATATATATATATATATATATATATATATATATATATATATATATATATATATATATATATATATATATATTATATATATATATACATATACATATATATATATATATATATATATATATATATATATATATATATATATATATATATATATATATATATATATATATATATATATGTGTGTGTGTGTGTGTATATTTATTTATTGTTACATGGGTCATTTGGCTGATGAGTTTATTTATTAATTACTGTGATTTAAATAGCCTTGCTTTACCTAAGACCCACACAATCCTATCGATTAAGGCTAAAAGTTACCAAAAAAGATGGATAATTAACTTAATTAGATTGGTCACCAGTTGAAACTAGGTTACTTAATATATTGATTTATTCTGAACACATGAATTAAATAAACAACATTACTCAAACATCTAGTTTCAATGAAAAGAAAAAGAAATACAAACGTGAATTGGGATTATACGGGAGCTAATAACAGCTTCAACTTCATCCCACTTCGGACACAAGATATTTCAACATAAATTAATGGATGAAACAACAGCTGGGGAACTCTTGTGACAAGTCTATAAGCAATTTCAAGTGTGTGACTTGAGTACAGTGATATGCTAATCCTTCTGCAAACAAGATTCTGGCCAGGTTCCAAGGCATGCCCGATTCTGGAAGAGACGTATCCAGATAACAATTCGATATCCAGGACTTCTCTTGTCATTAATTGACTGCAAAGAATGAATCTTAGATCAAGAATATTACATTAACACCATGGAGGATAATTTATGCAATCTCAGTAGGCAACAATAATTGTACTTCATATATTTGACTTTATAAATGGGATATGGTTTTACTAGGATTTTCCTTAGTCAGTGACTGTTTAAGAGAGAGGGAATTGAAACATGAAATAAGCGCGAGGGCAAAAGGAAAGAACAGGGAGTAATTGTCATCTTCAGATTTATCATTGAAGTAGATAATGCAGTGATCAATTGCATCAGAAGCCCTGTGTCCGTTGAAATGGCAATTTCCCCGGCTGTTCACCAAGAGGGGGAAGAACAAAGGAAGGAGGCCATGAGAGACACACAGTGCTTGTGCTCTCAATGAAGGACGCCTCTCAACTCCCAAGCTTGTTCAAAATGCCTGGGTACTTGATTGAAAGACTCCTCCTCCTTAAGGCCCGTGGGCAGTGTTGGAAAAATGACAAAAACTCTTCAGTACAAAGGTCATAGAAAAGTGAGCCTAAGGTACAATCTAACTAAAGGTGGTCCTAGTATAACCTACCCTGTTGAATATACCCCTAAGCTGAACTTCATACCCGCAGCTGACGGTTGGTGTTTTTGGAAAAACAACCCAGCTCTCTGGCTTCCCTCCCTAGACTGCTTTATAAAGAGAAAACTTTGGTTCTTTTTTTTTATATTTCTACTAAATAAAGGAAGAGAGGTCGAACATGGTAATATTTATAATAGCTCCCCCCTTAAAAAGGCCTTCACTCCCTTTCGGGCATGAAGGTCTGTACTAAGCAAGCTGTTCGCCTCGATTACTTTACTCTTTTCCCCTGAACAGATTTGTCCCTTCAATGCAAGTAGCTAAGGATCTACCTGACACTAGAATGGGATATGAGCTTTAATCACTTACTTCTACAGACTCCTAACACTACTCAAAGGTGCTTAGTGATATTTGTGTGTACCTCTGATGATTGTGATATTCAGTCTTAGCCAGATGGTACATTCAATAGTATCTTCTATGACATAACCTATCATAACACTACTGTAGCACCAATGTAAAGGACAATGAACTAGCTAAGTTACAATTTTCTCTCAAGTGTACAATGTCTAACTCTAGAATTGGCAATCACAGTAAACAAAGATATAATCTGCATTCTTTTAATGAGGTTTGCCTCATATGGTAAATGCCTGCCTCAACTGAGGTATTATGCCATGCGTGTCATGAGCTCAGTGGCTCTATTCACAACAGCTACAATTACTTGCATCACAATGACGATATATTTACGTGGTTACTGCTGCTCATTGCAAGGTGTGAATGACAAGGTTACTAATACTACATACTCGATCTGGTCTAGGCTGTTACTAAGACAGAGATCAAGCTGGCTGCCTCCTCTGGGCAGGCGCAAGGATCATTCTGAGATAGAAAGGTACTGTGCCAAGGGGGCACAAGTGCCAGGAAGAGCTCGTGTCTCTTGCAACTACTTGGCTCTCTTCTGCCTCTTCTTCTTCTTCTTCGGGTTCCTCCAAGGCCTATCTATGTCAGTCCTAGGAGGTGATGAGGACACCGAATCTGGGGAAAGGCCAGAAGGGTTAGCAGGCACGAAGTCCGGGGTAACCTCAGGGGCAACAGGAGGGCTCCCTACTCCAGCTGCTGAGACAACCAGAGCAAGAGCAATCTCAACCTCTGAGTCCAGGGAGGCCAGTTCCTGGTCTCCCAGAGAAGGTATAGCAGTTTGGTCCACCAGGGGTTCATCCTCTGGGTACGGATTTGGTGAGGAAGAAGTGTCGGGTGCTGAAGGCTCACAGGTTGCTAATATTAGTGCAGTAACGTGTCCTGGATCTCCCGGAGGAGGATCAGTCCCATGATCTGGACCTGGCACAGGGTCCTATAATAATGGTGGCTCAATGTCCGAGACAGACAGAGCGTGGTACTGCTCAGAGCTCGCAAGTGGCACTGGCAGCGATTGATGGTCAGGCATGCCTGACGAGGGGGTCTGGAGGTGCAATACCTCACGGATGGCTTGATTTTGGTGGGGCAGAGATTCCTGTCCCAGCTGGAGGTCAGAGCCTCTTGGAAAGTCTTGATTTCGGGCATCCGCTGGCTGTTGCTTATTTGGGCAGCCCTCCCAATTAGTGGAGTGGCCTATCACCTTCCATGCTCTACAGAGGTACTGCTTATCTGGAGTGTCCTTTCGTGCAGAGGGAGAACCTTGTTGCTGGCAGGCCTTTTGTGAAGAGGGAGGACTAGGCCTAGAATTGTTTTGCTTGTGCCCCTTCCGCTGACCACTTCAGTGGGCAGAAGGTGGTTCTTCTTCTTGTGGTGGCACACCAGTCAAAGTGGCTGTGCCTTGATTTGGTGATCCTACAGTTGGGGCTTCCGTGGAGGAGGTAGCGTGGCAGCGAAGTGGCGTTGGGGAAGAGCTTCCCCAGAGGAGGTCCCAACCCAACAGGAAATCCACTCTGGGCCTAATTCCACTCACCAAGCCAAGGTGGTGAGGCAGCTTGCCCCTAGGCGTTATGACCTGGAGTTTGACTGTGGGAACAGTTTTGGTGTGGCCCTCTATCCATTTCATCTCCCACCGAGTTTGCTCATCAACAGTGGCACTCCCTGGCACTTTGCCCTGGAAATCAGGCTAACATTGGCTGCAGTTTCTACCATGACAGGCAGGGCCACAGGCAGGCTAGAGCCATGAAGGGGTGCCACCGAGATGAACTGGGTATCCAGCCTCTCGGGGTGAAGTACCTTCTGCAGCCCGGCCGCAGAGAATGAGGTGCTAATTAAGTTGACGAAATTGGTTGCTGGGACATGACTTGGGCAGGGTGGATGTCTAGCACTATAGTGGCCAGCAGCACCATAGGATCGGCAAGAGCCTTTTGTGGGGGCTCAGTGACCTGTGGTGACTGTTGGTGGAGAGGGTTGAGTGGACGTAGAGGGGGCGGAGTTCTGGTTGTTAGTAGAAGGCTGCTTATTGTTGCCCAACTTGTAGCGGCACTCAGATTCAGTGTGCCCCAACTTCTTACAGTGGGTGCAAGTGGGCTTGCTAGGCAGTCTGTTCTTCGGTTGATTCAATCTTGAGAGGTGCCTGGGTGGCACTATGTGCCACTGAGATGTGTTGTGGGACTGGTTGTAGGTTTCCCATGAATCAGCCATACGGCAGGCTTCCATAAAGGTGGTGGGCTGTTTATCACTGAGATACACATCAAGGGGCCCAGGCACACATTGGAAATAATCCTCCAGCATGGTCCAATTGAATAGGTCCTCGAAGGTAGTGCACGACAGTGAGTCAAACCAGCGGGTACCAGACTGGGTCTTGTGACAGGCTCACTCAGTCCAGGACCAGCTGACTTTCTTGGCAAGACCTTGGAACCGCTGTCTCCATTTCTCCGGGGTTATTTCATAGCCTTTCGTTATGACCCGATGAACATCTACCATGTCGCCACTTTGATTCTCCTCCAATGAGTGTAGGGCTGCCTTACCTTTTCCTTCCATGTGCTTGGCAAACACTAAGGCCTTCTCTGTATCAGTGGTGGTGTAGTTTCCAAAGAGCGACTCTATTTACTCCAACCATGCTTCTGGCTTTTCGTCAGTCCACTTTGGGACTACAGTAGGGTATTAATGCTCCAGGTCAGAGCATTTGGTGCAGCAGGTATGGGGTTGGAGGGTTGTTGGATAGCCATAGCTTCAGCATTTTCCCTTTGAGCCTTCTCCAGTTCGAGCTCCTTTTCTCTGAGAGCCAGTTTGCTTTGCTTGAGGGCTAATTCATGCAGTCATCTCTTCTCTTCTCTTGCATCTTCCAGCTGCCTCTGTTCTTCTTCATACCACCTCTGTTCCTCAGCATACTTCCTCTATTCTGCTCTGTCATCCCTCTCTTGCTTGGCCAAGTCGTCCATCTGTTCCATGACCCACTTGGTTGGTTCTGGTCCCGTGAGACCTGCCTCTTTCCCCAGATCCATGAAGTCTCGGTAGTATTCTGTCACCATGGTCCTGGTAGATAAGGGTGTCTATTTCAGTTGACTGGACGTACTTGGGAACTGAGGAAGTGTCCCTCAGATTTGGGTGACACTTCAGTGGTGTGGCACCTTTTCAATAAGGTGGCACTGTGGCTGAGTGTGCCGAGCAAAGGTCACACTGATGGCACTCTGTATCCCTAGGTACAGGTGTAACTTATGTAGTCACAAAAGGACTTTATTTTCTTTCTTTCTTTTTTCTTTGTCTTTGGTGGCACTGTGGTGCCACGCCACCGCGTTCCTAGGAATCAACACTTGTCTTGGAGTACAACTAAGTGTACTGAGGGGAAAATGCACTCTGCTCAAGCAGAGTGTAAACTAATAATTAGGAGAAAGAGGGAAGGTAAGAAGAAACAGATATGACAGTGCCTCAGATTAATGGCACTGTGGAAAAGAAAAATCAATTTTGGTTGCTTTGGCCCTCGTGGGTGACTAGTTCCTAGTGCCAGTTGTGCTACTTCCTTTCATGCAGAGGGAGGAAGGCTTTTATGCTTGAGTCTGGATAAAAGAACTCACTCTTGACCGACAGTTTTCAATAACTGTTGTTAATCTTAACTTATCCTCATCTATCTGTGAGACAGAGATGTTTCTTTTTATTTGTTTTATTTTAATTAATTATTCCTATGTCGGCCAGTTCTTGCAATGACGAAGGTGCACGTACACTTCAGAGATATCTTAAAAGCTTACGTGAATGGATAAAGAAGTGGAAGGGAGAGAGAGAGGGAGAGAAAAAGAAAATTATCCAGTAAGTGAAGTTTGCACGCCTGAGTAAACAAGCAAAATTGTAAATGCAAACTAGCAGGTTTCTTCTTTTTGAAATACTTCTTACTTTGGCTATGTTAGGTAATGGGTTGTCTTGCCAATATTAACTTACCCTAGTACCCTTCGCTTCTTAGGTTGATAAGTATGGTTAAATTATGAAGTTCATTTTTTTATATATAATTCTCTGAAAAAGTGTATTTTGTGTAGGAACTTTTTTTGTGATATTTCCTAAATAAGTTATTCCCTGACTAAATTATTAACTTTCTCTGTCTGTTGCACTAAATCCTATATCTAGTTTCCCCTATAACATTGAAGTACATATATGTTTTTTTTTTCTTTAAGATTTGCGAGTTTGGTAATGCGCGAGACAAAGTAGTTCGCTAAGTGGAGCAGATGAGATAGACGTGACTCGTGACATCACACAGGTAAACAATAACAACAACAAAGCTTTGAGATGGTGGCCACTGGCTCGCATGTAACCCGTTCTTAAAATGTCAGATGGGTCACGTGACCACACAGCTGATGATTAAAACACAACGCCTTACTGGAAGCTAAGTGTGGTAGACCGACTGGCGGAAGAATACAAAACCTCCCGCCTTCATGGTGTTATTACAATAAAAAAGAACAAAACACTTGAATTCCTCTTACAGAACGAATGTAGCTACTATGGGCATACAAGTTTTAACTGAAAATACCACAAATGCAAGTTATTTTACGTTATAAAGACGGAAAACGAATTTGGTATGATTTTCTCTTTTTCTGTTTTTTTTTTCAGTGCCGAAACTAAAACCTACATTTGTCTGCCATACTTTCTACGGGGCCGTTCAAGATAAAAAGAAATGGACCCGTGACGTTCTTACTGGCCTGATTTACAGTAACGTAAAAGACAAACTAATAAATTAACACCGATACAGTTCATTTGCGAGAGAGAGAGAGAGAGAGAGAGAGAGAGAGAGAGAGAGAGAGAGAGAGGGGGAGGGGGAGGAGATGCTCGCTCGGCCTCGACACTGGCCAACGCTACCGAGAAACCTCTTCAAGGTAGTACACAACGACCTCTTCGAGGTCGTAATATATATATATATATATATATATATATATATATATATATATATATATATATATATATATATATATATATATATATATATATATATATATATATAATGTATATATATATATATATATATATATATATATATATATATATATATATATATATATATATATATATATATATATATATATATATATATATATATATATATATATATATATATGACGTATATATATATATATATATATATATATATATATATATATATATATATATATATATATATATATATATATATATATATATATATATATATATTTATATGTTTTCTGTATACATGCAGGTGGACCTTATGACTCCACAATTTTACTTTACTCTAAAATGGCCTTGTAAGATACCCAGGACATATAAAACACAAACAAAAAAACCAGTACACAGAGCGGAGGGCTCCTTCTCAATGGGGAGTGCATTGAACACGTGGTTATAAAAATAGTTATATTTGATAGCACACAAGATCAAAGGGAAATTTAACTGAGAACACGGTAAATTACTCAGAAGTCCTCCCGAAGGGGGAACTTAGGAATGCCAGGAACACGGACCAAGGATAATTCTGCTACAGGTGTCTGTCTGAAACGATATTAGGACCCACGTTACACATCTAATGCTGGAATTTTGGGACTGAATTACTCTAGGGTGCACTGAAGGCGCCAAGGAGTGTTACTTGTGACTCAGAGGAAAGAAGCTGTGAACACATGGGCCTATTTTGAACCAAGGGAATAGCAGGGACACAAAGTTATAGGCCCAGAAATTAATAAATGTGAAAGGGCTAACAATCGTGACTAGCAACTCGTTTCTGGGGTACATTACCACTTTATAGGGGTGTAGGGATAACGACGTCTTCTGCCGAGGACCACGTGTGGGACGTTGACAGAGGTAGCCTCCCTCTCAAGGTATTTCTTCAAATCGATTAAGATTGGGGTGGAAAAACGGGCGCCCGTGGGATGATGGAAAGGCCACCGTTGAGTATCAGCTTGCTTTTGGAGACTTGCAATCCCCTTGCAGTCTTCTAAGGCCACGTGGAATGGAACACTGGGGCACAAAGGGCGGCGATGGCTCCGTGGCAGCAGCTGAATCGGAGGGCAGGGGCAAGACCGACTGTGACGTGACTTCTCAGCTTAAACTAGCTTAAGCGCATGTGAGAAAGGGCTGCCTTTGCCCTGACCTTTTATTGCTTCTGGACTGGGGTAGGGGGGGGGGCGATGTCCTGACCCAGGGCACACTGCTATCTCATAGAAAATGGTATTGGCATCTTTCTGTACCAAAGAAAACGGTGCAAAGCAGATTACTGGTCCCCAACAATTATATATTCTGACCTATACCCCCGACCTTCAAAGGTTCAAACCAATAAAGCAGGAAAGGAGAACAGTTTCATAGCGTATTTGGCGCTAATCTTTACAATCTTATATATATAATATATATATATATATATATATATATATATATATATATATATATATATATATATATATATATATATATATATTTGCATCAAGATCAAGGGCAGGAACACAGAAGCAGATGACACAGTAACCATTTATTTCGACGTTTCATGATTCTTAATCACATCATCAGGAGATCTACGACAATAAAATACAATATATTAATATAAATTAATTAAAAAGAGTTATATACAAGACTTTACTTTAAAAACGTAGAAAGCAAGCTAGGAAAATTTATAAAAATAGAACACAAAAAGATAAAATTGTCAAGAACAGACAACACTCTCAAACACAGACGCATTTAGAAACAAAATAGCAAAAAACCAGACAACATACTTAAATGCAGATGCACTTAAAAAAACACTGGAGGGTAACCTACCAATCCAGAGGCCAAGGACACACTAAGTATAAAATACACACACACACAAAACAAAAAATTTCGAAAAAGGCAGAGTTAAGACAAACAGCAGTTGTTTGACAATTCAGAGAGGGAACTCGTTGTTTAATATTCAGTGTTTCGAGAATAAGTAGTTCATGAGGACTGCTTGTATAACCAATAATCTTAAAATCTTCATAGTTGATATCAGTTTTGCATTTAATGGTATGGCTGCGTATATGAGAGGATTCTGGGTTAGTTAATCAGCACCCGGTTCTATAACTTATCTGTCTGTGGGAATCGTGCCCTCACCTTGAGAAGCTGCCTGGTGGATCCAATATATTTTCCTAAATTACATTTAGGACAATTGTACTCATAGACAACACCAGACGACATCAAAGGCGGTAGCCGATCCTTAAATCTGAAAAAGAGAGCCGATACTTTTTGGGTTCTTAGGAATTAGTTTAAGATCGATGGCCCCAATATATTTTTGACGATTTTCATGAAATCCCTTTGAAAGTTGTCATCATATAAGAAGGGAAAAGTTGCATATAATGGAAGTTTAGGCACATTATAACACTTTGGCTTATTGGAGATTTTTCTGTTTAGAAGTTTTTTGAGGATCCTGTAAAAAAATGAGTAGGGAAACAATTATTGGTGAAGTATTGTTGTAAGAAGGCGATTTCTTGGTGAAAGAGGACTCAATCCGACATTAGAGATAAAGCACGATGTATTAAGTTGTAAATAGAGTTAAGTTTAAAATTGATAAAACAAAAGCTATAAAAATTGGACCCCAGACCAGTAAAAGTTTTCTTTCGGAATACAGAGGTATTAAACTTATCATTAGCCTTAGTTACAAGTATGTCTAAAAAGGCTAGCTTGGATCCATTCTTTTCTATCTAAAGGTGATGTTATGATTCCCACCATAGAATATTTAGAGAAGCAACTGCATATGTGGTCTTGATTTTGTAATAATTTTTGCTCATCAACATATTTGTCATAGAAAGGGGACGATAAACAAGTACACCTGTTACGCCTCTGTGAGAAACTTCGAAAAATTCTATGGTAACATTATTTACCTAGGGGGGTGCTAACAAGAGTTCCACCAATCAGCTATGGAGCTGTTATAGTGGGAGGAGTCTTTAGCTATGGTAAAAATAAAGCCCCCGTGTCCACACGGCTAGTGCATCAAACATCAGCCATGTGATGCAGTAATGGTGTTGAATAAAATCAGGTGTGGGCCAAACTTACTGCAACATTGCTCATCTTGTTCTCGTGCGACAGTTGTGGTGAAAATAAATGCCTGTAAATGGCAGATGAGGTTCTGCAAAAGAGACAAATCCTGTCAGATTCTCAGTTGTTTAAATGGCTAGAAAATAATAACATCCCACTACCTGCACTGTGTGAGGGTCTAAAACAGCCGTGAACATAGGGTTTGGCCCCCACATTGTGTATTTCTATGCATCTTCCTGGCTTAAATATATATTAATGTGGTGCAGAAGATAAGGAGTGTGTGATAGCTGATGGGTTTAAGAAGGAAGCTGCATGGTTTGGCAAGTGAGATAGAGGTAAAAAAATTGGCATTTTGTTCTCGGGAATGGTATGGATCTCATTCAGTGTGTTGAGGATAGCTGAAAGTGTACAGCTATTGGGATCTTGTCTTTGATTATGGAATCAATGAAACTCTGGGCAAGGATTATACATATGTGTTAGTATGAAGATTGTCATTTAAGATTGAGCTGACAAAGGGAAAGTTCTGAAAGAGAATGTTTTGGGCCAGGACTGAAAGAGAATTAGAGACAAGTGTTTCTTGAAGAGTTTGAATCTGTGCATTAAAATATTTTAGCCATGCCATCAAAATAGGTAAATGAGAAAGAGATGGCCTATTGGGAATTTAGAGGTCGGGTACATGAGATAAGAGCCTGTAGAAATATATGTTCGGAAAGGAAATGCATTAGAAAACGATTTTCAAGGAAAATATTTACAAAATATACATTTGAGAGAGAAAATTAGCTTCTTACTAACTTTTTTTTTTTTTTTTTAAGAAAAAGTCAGTGGGTCTAAGTGAGTGACTTTAGGTTTAGGAAGAGGGAATAAGAGTGGTGAAAACAGGAAATGAGAAACTTAGTGGAAAAACAAATTGCAAGACAGATTGGAAGGCTGTGCAGGAATATAGGAGGATAGATCAGGTCCTCAGGAGGAAGGTGAGAAAAAGAAAGAGGGCTGTAACGAAAATTAGAAGAAAGGGAGCATAAGGATTTCAGCAGGAAAAATAACTTCCGAAAGAAAGTAAATGCAGATAAGGTTAATGAGCAAATGGATCTCAGATTAAAAATGCATTTCAATAAAATGTGATTGAGCTATCGGCGCTGGAGCTAAATGCGTCTGTGTTTGAACAGGCATCCTGTTCTTGATACAAATGCATCACTTGAAGCCATTTTTATGAAATCGGTCCGGCCCGTCAACACTCTCGTGATGCAGCATCGAGTTGAAAAACCGGTTTTTCAACACATCCGCTCAACACTGTGCATATCATGATGCATAGTGTGTACGGCGCTTTAGACACAGACACACACTATGTAAAAATAAAATCATAAGCAAACATTTGCATATGGTTTAGCTTCAGGTCATGATCATTATAATTTTATGTATTAGAAAAGTGAATTTGATATCTAAAAGGAGTTCAAAACCTAAAGGGCATTTCGCTACCATGAGTTCTTTAAAAATTCTTTAAAAAGCAAGCCTAAGACAATATCATCACACTCATTTCTCCAAATAGCCCTTTCCACAATGTACAAGTAAGTGACTGAAGGGGTTGTTTAACAAACGAGACGTCCGTCTCTTAGTTATCCTGACACGAATGGTGATGACGATAGCGAAAGGAAAATCTGTCCATATGACATTAAAACTTTTATTGCAATTGATATTAGAAAATATAAGCCAAGTAGAAAATGATGCGTTTACCATGACATAACAGGTAAAAATTGTTATTGTAATGAACGGCGTGTAAGGAGTAACTTCTACAGTATATTCAAGAGGGAATACAAGCCCAACCACGAATAAATGAAACCTCTGAATATAAATAATTGTTATCATTGGCAAACGAATCAACTTTACTATATGGGAATAGTGTAAAAGTCTACACCAAGTCTGGGAGTCCTTCTTCACTTTCTATTACTCGTTGTGGAATTTTCTCTGCCCATAGTTGTGTTTCTTTTTTATTCATCAGCAACGTCTAGTCTCTCTCTCCTTAAAATCTAAATCTCTCTCTCTATCTCTTTCTCTCTAGATCTCTGTGTGTGTGTGTGTGTGTGTGTGTGAGTGTTTGTGTGTCTTGGCAACCATACCTAAAGACCCCATCACGAAAAACAACTCTGAGCTGATTGTGATGGTTAAAGCTAACAGAGAAAGAGCCCTCTTAGTAAACACTGTTACCATATAATTTTTTGAAGTCTCTCACCAAAACGTAACAGGTTGATTGTTCGCAACTATACTTTACAGATAATTAATACCGAAAGGATCTTTAATCCTTGATAAGTGAGTGAAATTACAGCATTTCCCTAAACATTACATCTTCATAAGATCTGAAACCTAAACGTTACTTCCATTGAGTGAAATTTTTATCTAGTCTGTCTCAAAGTCTACACAAAATAGTGGGTTTGATGTGAAACGGCCTGTTTAGACTGGGCGAGGAAGGTTGGATTTAAATACTACTCAGGCAGCGAGAATAAGTTTTAAAGGTACATTTATTAACATTTGCTATCCTAATTTTTTTTTCTATTTTGATACCAACAATTATTTGTCCATTGTTTACAACATGCATTGTGAACATGTGTTTACCCCTCAAAGTTGTTATACAGTTATCCTTCATACTTCTTTTTTTGCTGATCACATTGGTTTTGAAGGCAAGCTATATCATAACCAGTGCACTGCTATATCGTTACAGGCTTCAGATTATCAGTTAATATATCAGTCACTCCATTATTCTCTCAAATATGAATTTTAGTACAGTATCTTTTGTTTCCATAAACATCTACTGTTTTCAAAGTACACTTCAATCTTGTCCTTGATATGTAATGTGTTCTGATCTTTGATATGATTGTGCTTCTTTAATACAGAGAGAAAATTGGTATGTAACATTACGAAATGTAAATGTCATTGACAACAAATTATAAATCGCTCGCCTGCTCTGTGTAGCTCTCTGAACAGAAAAGCTACCTTTTTTATGTTCCTGTTTGCAGGATGATTCTGAGTGAGAGACTTAGTCTGCTCTGACATGAAATAGTTCCCCGCGGTTTGAATGCATTTAAATTTTTGCTGTGACAATTGTACAAGGCTGGGCTCGTGAATCTTATCATTTTCTCGTCTGAAATTGCATACTCTTAATTTCTTCAAGTTTGCTTCTTCAGAGAACAATGCACCATTTCATTGTCTAGCAATCTCCATTTTTTCCTTTCATATTAGTGATATATGAATACTGAAGGTATCAATGGCAAGAAATTGTAGAGAAATTTTTTGTAGTTAAGTTGAATGCAATAGCATTATTTATATAGAACTAATGATCACTTTTTACGAGATATGCATGTAATTGGAATTCCACAATTTCCTCTTTACCTCTCGAATTCTTCACACTTTCTGGATATGCAAGACTATTCTTCCGTTTGGATCTGAGGCCTTGTGGTGACAAGTGTATTTTCACAGTAGAAACATTAATTCAGAACATTCAGAAGAACTTATTTACTATTCACATTTTTACAAACTTGTTAAAAATAAAATATGAAAGTTGAACAATTACATATAAAGATGACAATAAATAAATAAGATATATGAAAATATATTTTATAACAATGGCAGAGAAAAGTAGATATGTTGGACAAGCAAAGGGGCAGGTGCACGACTCTTCAAATTACAATTTCAGTTCCTTTAAGATAAATTACGCTTACGAACGTTTACAATGATGGCACAGCTAGGAGGAGCACTTCGTAAATATTATGCAAGAGAAAGAAAGAAAGAACTCTGGTACAGAGAAGTCTGACATCTTAACAGCAAACAGGTGATGTGTGGCAATTATGATAATAATTTTTTTTTTTTTACTAAAATAAAACGTATGAAAACTATGAAGCAAGGAATCTTATGAATAAGATATAAAAAGCAATTACCATTTCGTGAAATAATTGCATCTTCGTATCAGGTTACTTCACGCTAATGGCATCCGTGTAGAAGAATCTTTAACTTAGAATCGGCTCATATAACAAAGTCTAATTATCTTTCACTATTGAATAATATAATTTCTAAGTATTGTGAATTAGGAATTTTGAATAAAGTTTAATCAACAGTTAATCCATTAACGTAATTTTTTTTTCTTAGAACTGGAGACAAACTTTGGATAAAGAGTTTATAGGTTTTGCACAATGTACACTGAATCATGAAGTGAGAGAACGAATTGGGATTAGGATACACTTAAAGCCAACTTTAAAGTTAGAATTTCTCATTACAACAGTGTTTACTTTAGAGAGAGAGAGAGAGAGACCTGACTAATGACCACAGACCTGGTTATTAAGCCAGGAAACTAATTTTTTTCATTTCATCCTAGGAGAAAAATAGTAAGAATAATGGTTTGAATAATGAGAAAACGAAATGCTTCTATTTTCAAGGCTTACAATCATATTAAAAGTAAAGACTGAAATATAAAGATTGTAACCAATAACCTGTGGAATGTAAAGATATAAGAGGATGTAGCTCACTTAAAACACAATCTGCAATAAATAAAATCAACCAGTCAAGTAATGAAGCTTATTAATGGGCATAAATCTGGTATTTACCTAAAATTTTTAAACATGATTTTAAAATGAAATCGACTGGTCTTTTTCTTGATTAAAATAAGAAGACTGCAAAAACCCAAAAGTTATGATATGGTAAGCAGCATACAATATAATACAAAAATCCTTCACATGAGGGATTTGAATATAAAAATGAAAGCAGGTACCCCTTGATATCAAATATAATACATGCAGTGATAAAAGAGAAGATTTTTCTTGATGAAATTACTATCATAATGAAATTTTCAATTAACTTCCTTGTTACTGTTAACTAGATGTTTTTCAATTATCTCAGTCATTGCAAAAACATAATGCTGCTAAATACTTAAATACTGAATATTAAATACATCCAGTCTTGCTAGGTCATTCGGAAAGTGAACGTAAATAAGAATTTTACCATGACCTATAAACAATGATCCTCTGTTGACTTGAATCTGAGACTATTCCTTCAGTATTGTTAAGAGTTTTCCTTGAAGGTACCTAATGCAACCAGAGAGGAGGAGTCAGTTATGTAATAACTGCAAACCATGGAGGAAGATAAAAATATTTAGATTTTTAGTTAATCATAGAATTCTCTCTCCCTCTCTCTCTCTCTCTCTCTCTCTCTCTCTCTCTCTCTCTCTCTCTCTCTCTCTCTCTCTCTGAGTGTGTGTGTTGACTGGTAATTATAAAGGATTTTTGTTTGAAATTTGCAGTTAGTTTTTATACTTGTTTTTGATATACATAGCACTGCAGTATTAAGTAGGCTGTTGGAAATTATTGAATAATTGTTTTCATAAAATGACAAATCTTCAAACGTTAATGGTAACGATGACTGATTATACTTTATTTGCTACAACAAACGCAACCAAACACCAATCAAAATGTTTGAGTTGGCTGTTCGATAGGCTTCTGTATGAGCACTCTAAATATCATAATCTAAACCTGAATTAATCAGGCTACGTTTACCTAGTTAGAATGAAAGTGTTTACAACCAAGAAATATTACTACAGCCAGTATAGGCTACAAGTTAATTCCGTGCACGATTCAATGACGTCCGTGATTTTAAACTTAGACATGTTCAGGTAATTTTAAGGTGAAGTAGGCTATCTGTTTACAAGAGTTCCATGGCCTTGACAATAACCACTGCTTTTTGGAGAGTTACAAATATTTTTAAATCCTTATCCTGACGTCGTGTTCAACCGTTATCGACTCCCCCGTTAGTTGTGAGTTTGCAGATTGTACCTAAAACAAATGCAATACACTTGTTACACTAAACGAAATATTTTGATCTTCAACTTCCTCCTTCGTGAAATCATCATAGCTACATATGTAACTGACGTTTGCAAAAGCATAAAAATTCAGCCCTTATCCAACTTTGCTTTGTACATAACAGGTATTAAGCGTGTTTTCTGTTAACCATAGATCACTATCTTCCACTCTGTCTGCTACCATACAGTTTGCCTTATAAACTACGCACTACACTTTAATAAGTCAGTCTCTCACGATTTGCATTTCCTGGTTTTGCCTTAATTTCTGCTGCAAACAGTTTCTTTACGCTATGCCCACTCCATGTAACATAGTAACCAATGACCCTTCTCAGTCTCGCCTCAACTCTCTCTCTCTCTCTCTCTCTCTCTCTCTCTCTCTCTCTCTCTCTCTCTCTCTCTCTCTCTCTCTCTCAGGGACTTGATTTGAGCTTGGATTGTTTATTCCTATTCCCTCCTTTGTACCAGTACCACAATTCCTATTTGAGGTATTTAACAAAAATAAAGTTGATCTATAGGAATTTCATGAAAGCATTATACAGCTCCATGGAGAAAACCATAGAAAATATCGTGCTAAGAACTCTAAAACTAATCATGTTTTTGCCAAAAATGATGCTATTGGACATTGTAAAAGTAGCAAGATCAAAGCCAAAGGGCCAATAACTTGTGTGTGTGATAAGTTGTCGACGTGTGTTTATTTTACCGCAGTGTTGACGCACGATAACTGATCGGCTCGGTGCAAAGCTGGCTTAATATTAACCAACCAGTATCAGTTAAGTATAGCTTAGTTTTACCAGACCACTAAGCTGATTAACAGCTCTTCTAGGGCTGGCCCGAAGGATTAGACTTATTTTACATGGCTAAGAACCAATTAGTTACTTAGCAACGGGACCTACAGTTTATTGTGGAAAATTAACAATACATTATAGCGATAAATTAATTTCTATCACCAGAAATAAATTCCTCTAACTCTTCATCAGCCGGCCGGGGAATTGAACTCCGGCCCATCGAGTGACAGTCCGCAGCTCTACCGACTCCCAACAAGGAGCTACCAACCAGTATAGCACAGCTACCTCTGTTGGTTGGGCACAGTCTGGAGGAGCATAGCAGGGTTCTTCATTTCACATATTACCCATATCCTGGCCATTTCTACTTGAATGAGGCTCTTGCTTTAAATGCCAACCATCATTATTCGTCCTTTTTCTCGATGGTGCCCTGATGTCTGTACCAAGGTTAAATTTGCAGTACCTGTACCAGTATTAACGAGTTTCTTAATTCCTGTAACCACTTTTACCTGCAATTAACTTCGGAGATATGAGAAATACAAAAGAAACCTGAAAACTAATCAAAAATAATATTTCACCCCTGATAGTATATTTTAATGAAACTTGTTTAAAAGAAAAATTATCTCCTTCTTTCTACTACTACTACTACTACTACTACTACTACTACTACTACTACTACTAATAATAATAATAATAATAATAATTAATAATAATAATATTAATAATAATAATAATCTTAATAATAATAATAATAATAATTAATATTATTATTTTTTATTATTGGTTTTATTATTATTATTATTATTATTATTATTATTTTAAAACTTATGCATTATATAACAATAAGCAAAGATAAATAAAACAGCTTTGCTCGAACAAAAGTATTGATCTCTTATCACTTCACGAAGAAATTTTTAAAGAGGACTAAGTGTTTCATGTGTATGAACACTTACTATTTTGTTGTATATCAGATGCTGAAAATTACAAATATACTGGATAAATGGAAATCTCTTTCCCCGTGAGCAAAAGAAATCCGATTACGTTCAGTAACATGAAATTCAAAAGCAATTCAAAGGATTATCTGACAGGACATGAAAATTATTTTTTACTCTCGATTTGTTTTTATTATCCAGAAACAGGGTCGCATTATGGAAATTTCACTACCTATCATCTCCCAATAAAGCTTCCGATTAAAGCAAACCAAAGACAACAATAATACCATTACTTCTATATACAGAATATTCGTTATCATTAAAAAGCCCTCAGTTGCTATATATGAAAATCATTGTATTTTTTCACTTTATTTTTTTATGAAAAAGGAGTAATAGGTATGGGATGATTATCATGAAATATCAGTATCGTCGCTAACATGTATTAAGAAATATATAAAAATGAAGAATACTTTTACTTCATTTATGATTAGTCTTTGATGTTACAAAATTGAAAAGCACATTATGATGCGAGGACATTTCAATCACCTGACTAATAATATTGCCTCTCTAACAAAAGCGTATGGTGTAAGAGGGACTTTCAAAGGCTGTTATTTTGGTGGAGGGGTAATTAATATCAAACAAAAGTTATAACACGAAGTAATGGCTTACAATAAAGCATAAAACATGTTAATGTTTTCAATTCATAACCCACAATACAAACTATCGTAAATGACATACATACTGAAAACAAGTTATTATTTTCTTAAGACTGTGACTCTCAACGGAGTCGCAGGTCTTGAGTATTAGTCTTGGTTATGTTTTGACTAATGTCGACCTGTAGTGAATATAACATGTTTTATGCTTTATTGCACATTACTCGTGTTATAACTTTGTTTGATATTAGCCTTTAAATGTTCCACATTTGATGATAAAACGTAATTTTTTATGATATTACAATACATAACTACCGAATGAAACTCCATTAGTCTGTTGTTATGCTGGTGGCATACTGAATCGAAATGAGTTAATCGCTGCTGATGTAATAGAGAAATGATAAAGCAGTTCATTTCCTGAGATTCTGACAAATATTGGGTAGAATGTTGATCAGCTCTATGATGCATGCTTCCCAAAGCTTTCAGTAGAGAGTTTGTTTTATTTAGGCACCAATCTTTCTTCATTATTCTTTTAAATGTTCACCGTAATGAAACCCTCTTTCACTTTCTTCAGTAACCAATTGAGAACTCTTTATATGCTCAACGAAATCACTGAACTTTAGTGAAGCATGCGCGATTTTCCTTTATCCTGGATTCTAATCTCTGTTTTCTTTTCGACTGTTCTTTGCTAATGAACCTTCGCCTTCGCCCTGTTTAGTAACTCCAAGCTCTTTGAAGAAACACTTTCATTTTCATATTGTACTGGCTAGTACTTAATCCAGCAAATTATAAAAATGATTATGGCCATCAGTCCTGTTCGTCAAGAACTAAGCAAAGTCTTCTTTTATGAAATAACCGAAAATCACCAGCTCCCGTGTCTGGTCAATTACCTTCATTTAATAAAAATTCAAGGTCTCTTTATCATTGTTTTCACTGACGTTCGAGCTTAAAAATTTAAATTACCCATCCAGTGATTTAAGTTTTAGGAATGGAAGTTGCTTATTATGAGTCAGGCAAGACCTTTGAGTTTAAATGAAAACTGTTGTTCAATCAACGGACCAAAAACAATATTTTGGTAAAATAATTCATTAAACGATGAAGATGTTCCCAAACGATAAATTTCTGCATTACAACTACTTTCGGTTTATTGGAAATCTCAGTAGCTACGGTCGAAGTTTTACTAATGTGTGTGAGTATGTTTGTGTGTGTGTGTGCGCTCGCGCGTCGATTTTCTTTTTTTGCACGTGTAATTCAAAATGGACTGAAATACCGGTCTCATTCACACTTTCATGCCTTGCCTACTGAAAATTATAACATTATCTAAAAACTGAAAACTGTACAGTACGAGCAACTTTAATATTAAACATCTATTAAAAGATATAAGGATTTTGATACCAGACTAACAGCACAAAAATACACACTCGTTTCATATTTTCCCAAAGCATTCATCACGACTGAATGAATAGACTTGAGCAGAAAAGAACTTCAAACGTGCTCATTTAAAAGAGATGCAAGAATTGAAAACTTAACAAAAGACATAAGGAAACAATTGATATATCCTGTTGTCTGATAATAATGACCAAGGTTCTTACGTAAATTTGTCCTTAGCTTGTTCTTGAAATACTTTTTTCCTATCAAGATATTGTTCTAAGACTTTGCATCTGCTTAGACAACATTCGTTTTTGAGGTTATCTTCAAAATTTCTCCTTTGTACAGATAGATCAATAGAATTTCCTTTGTTGCCACTTGAATAATGAATGCTGAGGGGAGACAGAATCCTTTCCCATTAAGAATGTATTTTGTATCCAAATTCTTGTATAATCTCTTTCAGTTTTTTTTTTTTTAATATTGATTACTTTAAATATATATTACGTCCTTATGGTGAAAAGAAATCTTTGAATGATTAGGAGCAAACGTGCTCTAAAACTGTTGCTATAGTACTTTACAAGGAAATGTACTTCATTTCGCTTTGATCATGGTTCCATTTGATAGGATATAAACAGAGAGAGAGAGAGAGAGAGAGAGAGAGAGAGAGAGAGAGAGGGTGGTTGGGTGAAGGAGAGAGATAACCTGCAATCTTAAGTAGGGCGTAACTGCTTAAGGCATTGTTAGATTTCGGAAAAAAAAGCCAGTCATTGT
>NC_089742.1:6723729-6731229 GCF_040412425.1 Macrobrachium rosenbergii
TATTCCTGTAATTTTTTTTTTTTATTGACGAATATATCAGCGAGAATTTCTTCGTTCATTCACTACTGTGGGAGGCCAGAGCTTGGGAAAAAAGGAATAGGCCCAGACAAACGCCAGACACGCATTCAAGAGAACCCTGCCCCCCCGGCCACCCGCCTGACTCATTCCTTGTCAGCAGATGTCACAAGACCATAAGTGAACATTGAAATACTATTATTAGTCATGTGCGAGCTAAGGTTTGTTTTGATAGCAGAGAATAATCATTCCTTTCCTTCCCTGCACATAACCTTTTGGCAGTCTGGACTGCCCCCTGCATGTTATAAGATTTTAAGCGTTGTTGTCTTACCCTTGTGGGTTGGAGATTTTAATATTCGATAGGATCGATGTACTGTTTTCATTATGCCACATTTACAATTATTTGGCAGCGCAAGGAAAATTTCTCTACACACCATAAGTATATAACCCCGTAAGCCTTTTTTTTTATTAGTTCTGCAGCGTCTCTCTACAAAATGAAATATACATAATGGCTTACATTAGCATGGGCTAAATTTTCGTTCATTAAGAACCATTAAGTCTTTTCAGACACCCTGAAATTTATTTTATTCCGACATATTAACAGACACCATGAAGTTTGTCTTATTCAGGCATAATAGATTTTAACTGAGTCTTTTCAGACACACTGAAATTTGTCTTATTCAGACATACAAATTTTCGTTCATTCTGAAGAACTGAGTCTTTCAGACACCCTGAAATTTGTCTTATTCAGACATTAATTTTTAACTGAGTCTCTTCAGAAATCCTGAAATTTGTCTCATTCAGACATATTAGTTTTCAACTGAGTCTTTTCAGACACCCTGAAATTTGTCTTAGACACTAATTTTCGTTCATTCTGAACAATTGAGTCTTTCAGACACCCTGAAATTTGTTTTATTCTGACATATTAATTTTAATTTTCATTCATTCTGAATAATTGAGTCTTTCAGGCACCCTGAAATTTATCCTATTCAGACATATTAACTCTCATTCATTCTGAATCATTGAGTCTTTCAGACACCCTAAAATTTGTCTTATTCAGACATACTAATTTTTGTTCATTCTGAATGACTGAGTCTTTTCAGACACCCTGAATCTGTTCATTTTGAATGACATTGAGTCTCGTCAGACATATTGAACCTGTTCATTCGAACAGCCCTGAGTCTTTTCAGACATATTGATTTTCTAACGGGTCACGCCCATATAAGTGTTATCTCAAGATGTCTGCAACACCCAGAGCCCAGTAAAATGAGGACTTCAAGTCCTACATGTCCACCGGAAAGGAAATGGGACTGTCAAGACAAAACTTGAAGGATTGGGTCCAAGAGAGAGTAGACGATGCCAAGGAGGAAAGAGAGGTAGAAAGACAGGAGGAGAAAGAAAGAATAGTCCAGGAGAAACAAGAAGCGGCAGAAAGACAGGAGAAGGAGAAAGAAAGAATAGTCCATGAGAAATGAGAAGAGTCAGAGAGACAGGAGAAGAAGAAAAAAAAAAGAATAGCCCAGGAGAAACGAGAAGAGGCAGAAAGACAGGAGAAGGAGAAAGAAAGAATAGCCCAGGAGAAACGATAAGAGGCAGAAAGACAGAAGAAGGAAAAGGAAAGAATAACCCAGGAGGAACGAGAAGAGGCAGAAAGACAGGAGAGGGAGAAAGAAACCTCATCAGCTTGCAATGGCAGCTCATGAAATGCGCAACACACCAACACCCTCTCCTCAATCAACCCTCAGCAGTGTAGGCACCCTCATAAGAAAATGGGATGAAGCCAAGCCTGAAGCCTGGCTCAACCATATTGAAAAGGTCCTGACGACCCATCAGCCCTCTACCAAAGAAGTGTCTCTGATCCTGGGAAGGCACCTTGAAGGGAAAGGTGCCATTGCCTTCAATGCTCTCCCTCCTGAGGATCAAGGAAATCTTGCCCTTGTCCACCAAGCTATCATAAAAGCTTTTGAAATAATTCCTGACCATTGGAGGAAAAGGTGGAGAAATATGTTCAAGGAATCAGGCCAAACCTGGTCTGAGTGGATCTTCTAAAAGACCAAGGCCCTAAAATGATGGCTAGAATCTCTGAAAGACACTAGTGTGGAGGATGTCCTCAAACTCTTCCAGCTTGAGGACTTCTTATTTTATGCCCCGCCAGCTCTTGCCACTGATCTGTGCGATAAGGCACCTAAGACAGTGGTCGAGCGCTACCGTTGGGCTGATATATGGGATATGCATCATCTCCGTCTTAGTTCCCATGGACGAAAATTATATCCCTCCTTGCCTGCCTCAACCAACTCCCAGCAACCTCACAAGAATGGGCACCCCCATAAGAAACCCATGTGTGGGTATTGTAAGAGAACAGGGCACCCCACTGAACAGTGCCACTTGAAGGCTGAGAATCAGCCAGAAGACCCCTCTATGTCCTCAAACGGGACAACACCTCGAGCCACACCTGGGTCATGGAAGAAAAGTAAAAAGCCTGCTCCGTCCAATGAGATAGTGCCAGGTAAAGATTATAGTAAGACTTATTGCCCTGCTTGCAAAGTCAATGGGCACTCTGCCCAATGGGCAAAATGCCCTAATAATAATAAGTCAAGTACGCCCGCCTTACCTTGGCAGTCACCGACCCAACATCCTTAAGTCCTCCAGCCCAGGGTCCCATTTATGTGGCACTTCCCCGAAGTAGGTGCCCCGCCAGCCAGGTCAAGGCATTTGATGATACTGGTGTACAAAAATCCCTCATAAGGGAAGACAAAGTTCCCCGTAGAGCTATTATTAACAGATGTAAACTCACCACGATTGAGGGTATCAGTCACTTTAAGATAATACTTCCTACTGTCAAGTTGAGGAACATGAGAAGTTATAGGTCTGAAATCTGTGACCTTGCAGTTGCCAGATACATTCCTGGAAGTTATGACCTCCTCCTGGGGCAGGACTTCCAGTCCCATTCTAAGTTACAGGAATCCAGGTGTGCAAATCCCCCAAAATCATTCATTAGGGACGAGTAAGCCTCAAATGCCTGCATTTGTTCCACTGCTAGTGCAACCTGAGTGCGATGTGCAGTGGCCCCCTCCATCAAGATCGATTTCAGATCCCATGCCAGGGCCCCAAATAGACCCTCCCTCTAGGAGATCCCACTCTTGATTCACAATCTCTGTCAGTGTCACTTGGGTGCACTGAGCAGTGCCAAACTCCATCCGTCCTGAACGACGAGCAAATTCCAAGTCAAATATTAGTGCCCGGCCCTACCTTAGTGCCCATGATCTCCACTCCAAAGATCCCAGTCCAGGTCCCCTCTCTTTTCCCGGCTTGGCTCCGCTACCAATGCCGGTAAGAGAGACAGATCCCTTCTGACCACAGCAGAAACTCACCCAAAGGCATGGTCTTGCAACCTGTACCTGAGTTGGTCACTCTTACCTGCGAGCCTCTCACGTCCCCCATGACCTCTTCTGCTCTGTCTCAGTTAGCTGCAGACACAAAAGTGAGTAAGGATTCTGCCATGTCTCAAATGGTCGATGAACTCAAGGAATTGTGACGGATCATGATAGAGCTTGCAAAAAGGGTCCCTGCATCAGCCATCAAAGAAGCCGACACAGGTGGCACTCAAATATCCTCCCCGGGCTCGGTTCCACTGATTCCTGACCGAGACAAACCATCAAAGTAAGAGAGGTCCATGGAGGAAATACCACGGGCGTGGATAATTCCAGGTAGCTTAAGTAGAGCCCCCGAGCTCTCCTGGCACCCATGCCAGAATGTCACAGTGCCATCTCTTTCCCCTGCGAAGACTTTGGCACCTCTGTCCAGAATAGGATGTGAGGGTTCTTCACCTATCTATTTTCCTTATAACTCTATCCCTTATTCTTTTCCTTTAACATTTCCCCTCCTTACATTTGATTATTACTCACATTTATTTTATGCCTTACCAAGGCCCCATTTTACTTTAATCCCCTCTGCCCATGCAGAGTGCCATTGACAGACATGCCTATCGCTGGATGATGCATTTAAAATACGATATGTCATCGGCAGTAGTTATTATTATATGAGTGCCAACTTGGCACAGTGCCATTATCATAGGTGCTGGCAATTGATCCTGCCGGAGGAGTCGCGCCCTCTAGCTACCTTGCGGCCTTCTTGGGCTGAGAATGAACTTATCTGTTTTCCATAACTAAGGAACGTAATTTCGGCATATTTAATCATCATCTTTTGCTAACAATCATTGATTACTCTGAATCTGTCATCTATTCTCTTTGTGAATCTCTATAATAAATTTCGAGTCTCAGACTTGCGACCTTGTGTTTATAGTGCACGAATGGCACTGAACTGTTGCTTAAGTATCTTGGAAATACCGAGCTAAGCCCACATTTACCTTATTGTAATGCCTCTTCAAGGCAGAGTAACTGCATGTATACAAAACTTGTAATTGATTATTATTAAGAGTGCATGAAGGATCTCTAGAATTAACCTAATATTAATTCATTGTTTCAACTATACCATTACGTTGTGAAAATATTCTGATTAATGCTGCCTTAAAGCGATAGGAATTTGATGATAAGAATATGTCATTTCTAGCAGCAAATATTTATTCTGTGTTAAAGTAAATGACACAATATTGTTTTGCCTCTTGAAATTAATTGCTATGCAGAAGTTTAAGTTGAATTACAAGCCACCAAAGGGAAATGAGAGAGAAGTAAAGTAAAGTTTCTAAGTGAGTTTGCTTGCTGGTAATCATTCTCACCCGATCTAGGGTGTGAATGCTAACTTAGTTGGGGAGATGCGACAATTGGAACCTCTTCCTCACCGGTTTTTACATCTGTAATGTAACTAAGAAAGAGATAAAATTCATCTCAACTGTTTTAATTTCTAGAACTGTGGGTTTCCACTCGCCCCTTCATAAACTCTCACCTCCATTCCGCAAAATGGTTAAGCCTAACCCTTATTTCTCTTCAAATGACTGCCTAAGACGTTGTTTGCCAGGTAACTGTCGTACCTTCTTAGCATCAGACAATGGGTAATGGAGGAGCCAGAAAAGAGAAATTGGCACCCTGCCATGTTAAAAACCCTCCACGAGGTTTAACTGCTGCCATGTGGCCTATATAAAAAACGTGACAAAGATTAACCTTTGCACTACCTAATTGGACGCGATGAGTGATTTCCAAAGGTTATTTATAGATGATGCAACGGCAATCAAGAGAGAGAAGGGCGCAGACCACCACCAAGGACAGATGTCCTTAACCTTGCCTGACCCTCGAACTTTCCATGTGTTCGACCCCGAGGTTTTAACCAGTGTACTTTTGTAGTAGCATTTTAACTCCCTCCTCCATCGCCAGTGCCCTATCAAACGAGGACACCGTCATCTTGACGAAGGTAATGTACCAGAATGAGGTTTCTTAATCCGTTGCGATTCCTGTTATTTCTCTGTCTGATTTTCATTTATTTTCCATTGCACGATCACCTTCAATAGTTTGTGTTGGGGCATTCAGTGTCAACGTAATTATGTATTTAGTGTTGAACTGAGTTATTTGGCACCATCTGTGCATTCCCTCAGTTCCCTATGAGCGTCTTATTATTCTTGCAAGTAACCGTCTTGCATATATTGCAGATAGGCCTCGACTGTGGAATCACTTGGCTCTATCCATGTGCAGTACCCTTTCTACCCCAACTGAGATGTTTCCTGTGATAAAGACATCATCAAGTGGAATATTTATTCTGTGTAGGATTCATTCATTTAGCAGGCCCTTATTATTACCTGCCCAGTAATTCGTCATTCTTCTGATCTTTGTTTGTTATGTAAATATACTTAGTTAAGAGAACCATTCAGTTTATGTTATTTTCCCTCACATGAAGAAGGTCCTAAGCCACAGATTTTCCCTTGTTTGTCCACGAAGTTGTCCTAATATTGAATCAGATATGTAATAAATACAGTAGATTTCTTGATAATGTATATATATATATATATATATATATATATATATATATATATATATATATATATATATATATATATATATATATATATATATATATATATATATAAGTTGTATATACGATACGAAATAACAAAATACTAGAGACTCGTTTATGTTTACATATGTCCATTAAGTATCGGAGATGTTTTTTTCTTACTAACAACCTGATTTACATTTTTGTTACCATGAAATTATCAAGTCTTCAAAATTAATTTATTTTCTTCAGTAACTTTTAGATTTTCGTAGTAAATATATCTTCAATTGGCCCTGGTATGAACCAGTCAATTAAAAACTACTTTTAAGTAAATTTAAGTTACTTTTAAAAATATAAGTCACAGTGTGAAGTCACAATAACAAACTTTAGATCCTTGCTAGAATTTCAATATTTAATCTTTTTTGGCATAAGGGTAAAATGCTTTGCACTTGATGCCAAATGAATGAATAATCTTATGCAGACGAAATATAGTACTCATGCCTTTAGTGAGTGGGAAACCAATCTTATTTCGTCATTTAAATACAGAAAGGCAATATTTAATATTTACGTACTTTTTCCTTCCAAGGTGATCTGTAAATTAATATTCATATATTATCCTTCGGACTAGTCGTAAGATGATATTTTTAATATACTCTGATTATCAACTTTTAATGCTACCCTGTGTATTCCTGTCACATTTAAACACACTCATAGATAATGCCAAAAATCCAACCGTAAAAGTCCTTAACACTTCTTAACGTCTTTCCATTTTAATTCGAATTAGTTAATAGGATAAACTTATGACCATGCATTTTAAGACCTATTTCCAAAGTTGTTCATTTTCTTTTTTGGGCGTTGAATTAATTGTCAATTCTATGTCAGTGCAACTCATTTTCGAGTTAAGAAGGGAAATATAAAATGTTGTATTAATAAATGCAATATGAAAAGATGATATATTCTATACTGTAAACTGGTGGCTTGATAATATTCCAAAACATCCATTCATTTAACCTGAAGATGTTCCAGAACAAAAGATAAAGACAATCATTGTTGAAAAAGCCTCCAGATACATTATTATCCTCAATAATGGGAAATCACATCTCAGTGTTCGCCCTTTTACCTGTAAAGGTTATGTAGAGTGTTGTAACTGTCTTACGAATTCCCCCCCAGACGGACTTCAAAAACACGCTTACAAGTCGTTAACGTATTAGACGTCATCGTTAGGCTATTCTGAGTTTTATTTGTCCTATTTAACTTTAACATTTTTTATATGTTGAATATAGTGAGTGCTGAACTTATTTGATATTAATTTCTTGTATTTCATAAAGTCCATGTCCCTAATATTTGAATAGTTTTCATTTCTTCGAACTCTTAAAAATAACTTACAAACACAGGAAATTTTGCAGGGTTTTAGAACTGGCGGAGTGTTATATGTTAAACAGCGGAGATGAACCTAATAAGAATCAAATTGCAATTACGTGCGTAAAAAATCACAGTATTTGAATTTTTGTTGCTTGTAGTGCTTTGTGTTAACCAAAGTTCCAA
>NC_089742.1:6736229-6813729 GCF_040412425.1 Macrobrachium rosenbergii
TGGAAAAGAGAATAGAATAGCATAAAAAAATGTGTGAGATATGAACAGGGGAACTGTGGTATTTTTGTACATGTTAGTGAGAACAATCATGCTATCAACTGAAAAGGGGCAAAGAGGATTGTATATTCTAATAATGCACTGGAAATGAATATCATTGAATCTAGCTTTATAAAAAAAAAAGTTACAGCCATAATATGAATATCAGTCAATGGATGTACAAACTTGATCTTTTAATATCAAAAGAAATTTGTAAATTGTTAAAATTTTAAGGTAGGCAGTAGAGCTGTATAGAAATAAGATTATCATATTTGTAAACACAGTACGGGGGCAGCAGTGCTAATGAGTTATCCAACTCTGCCTCCCTGACACCTGTCAGGTGTGGACGGTCCAGTGGTTCCCAACCGGTTGCCGCGGCACCAAGGGGTGCCATGAGATCTTTTGAGGGTGCCGCCAAAATTCCGGGGAAAAAATTGCAAAATTGCACTTACGTCACTCTCTCTTGGCGGGAGAGGGGGAGGAAGGGAGGGGACTACCGAGATAGCGGAGGGCCCTTTTCCACCCCGCCTCACCCCACCCGTTCCTCAGTTAGGGTTGTGGACTGACGCGTATAAACGTACGGGACAGGGCGCACAGAGAGTCGCCAGTCGCCTCTCGCCAGCATGCCTCAGTACTGATTGGTGACGCAAAGGAGGCATGTGGTACGTATTGCTAACTAGCTTAGTTCGCGAGTCGTTTGTTTACCTTTTCTTTTTTTTTTATTTAGTAATTACGAAGTATTAGTGATGAGTTTCTCTATGCTTTATAACACCGAAAGCAAAATTTTATCATTTTTCTCCTGTAATACCAAATGCAAACACATTGTAAATTTGCGATCAATTGCAATTCTTGTGATAAGCTAAAACTGTTTGTCGCTTTCTACGTAACTGTCAGAAACTAATTTAAACCTCTATTTTTTTTCCTTTTTTTAAGAATGCGTCTTATCTGACAGCGTCGAGAAAGAAGGATGGATAAGTTCGTTGTGAGGAAGCGAAAAGACCAAATGGTGGCTTCCAGTATTGGTACTGCTTCGAAGTCAAACATTGAAGGTGTTCCTGGTCCATCTGAATCAAACTGCGAAAAGGGGAAACACGCATCTCTCTCGAAGAAAAGGACATATATTGATGCCTATTTAGCATATGGTTTTACTTCAAACAATGATGAAGATGATCCGCGCCCTGTGTGTTTAGTTAGTGGAGCTTCACTCAGCAATGAGGCCATGGTGCCTAGTAAGCTCAAGCGGCACCTTAATAGCAGACACCCTTTTGTGTCACAGTGGGACATGGCATATTTTTCTCGTTTGTTAGAAGGGCTAAGTAAGGCGGCTACTAAAATGGTCAATAAGGTATCAGTAGCTGACACTACTCTTGAAGCTTCCTTCAGAGTTTCAGAACTGATAGCAAAGAAAATGAAGCCTCATACAACTGGTGAAGAAATCATTGGCCCTGCATGCAACATAATTGTAGAAACAATGCTTGGCAAAGAAGCTCAGGAACAGATTTCGAAAGTACCTCTTTCAATAACGCAATCAGCCGCAGGATATCTGAAATGTCAACAGATATTAATGAAGAAGTTGTGAAGCAGATAAAATCAAAAAGAAAATTTGCATTGCAAGTAGATGAGAGTACTGACATAGCTTGAAAATGCCAACTGCTTGGGTTTTGCAAATTCATTGACAAGGATATTGTGGAACAGTTTATGTTTTGCAAAGAATTACCGACTACAACCACTGGAGAGGATATCTTTGCATCTGTAAATTCGTACCTCACTGAACATGGTCTTTCATGGAATTATTGTTGTGGCATTTGTACTGGTGGTGCACCGTCGATGATAGGGAATTACAAAGACTTCATCACCAGAGCATTGAAAGAAAATCCATCTATAATTACAACTCACCGCTTCCTACACAGAGAGGCGTTAGTAGCCAAGACGTGTAGAGAAAAGTTGACTGAGGTTTTAAAACAGAAGCTGTCAAGATGGTTAATTTCATCAAATCCAGGCCACTGGAAAAGACTTTTTCAAAAGATGTGTCAAGAAATGGGTGCGGCTCATATTTCACTGATTTTGCATACTGACATAAGGTGGTTATCAAGAGGTGTACTGTACCGCGTTCTTGAACTCAAAGAAGAATTAAAAGCCTTTTTCCGAGAGGAGAGACATGATATATTCATAAAACTGCTTGAAAATCATACTTGGTGTTTGAAGCTGTCATATTTGGCAGACATTTTCATGAAGCTGAATGAACTAAATCTCTTAGTGCAGGGGAGACTTCAGGGAATTGTAACATCAGTTAACAAGATGAAAGGTTTCCAGAGAAAACTGAAATCATGGACGTCGGCTGTTCAGAAAGACGATGTGTCAAACTTCCCTTCTCTTCAACACCCAGGATATAACGGTCTTGGAACTGTAAAAAATCTGATTCTTAATCACTTGGAACAGCTGAGAGAAGCAGTTGATAAGTATTTTCCGTCGCTTTCTACAGAGAAACTCGATTGGATTGTATCACCCTTCAAACTGGCTGATATGGCTGAAGAGCTGGACTTCACGGCAATAGAACATGACGAATTTCTTGATATGTCTGCTGATTCAACACTGAAAGTCAAATTTGAGAAGAGTGACGTGACACTGGCAGCTTTTTGGCATGGAACATTGGAGGAACATCCTAATTTAGCTAAGAAAGCTATTTCTGTACTTTTGCCCTTCTCCACATCGTATCTGTGCGAGCAGGCATTTTATGCCATGGCTACAATAAAATCGAAACAAAGAAATAGGCTTCTTTCACTTGAGGACGATATGCGGGTGGCATTATCTTATCGTTGATAAGATATCAAGAGTTTGCGTTCCAAGCATCAATCACAAGTTTCACACTGAGTATAGATGCATGGTTCACTGTGGTCTATTTGTGTGTTTGTTTTGTATCATAAACACTGTAACTACTTGAATACATTGTGCAACTACTGTAAAACTTGTCACAATTACATGTTTGTATCGTTATACTATTTTTTATTATAGCAGGATCAGTTCTAAAGAGTATTTTCATATCATATATGATTCTAGGTATAAGGTGTTGTTGCATGCAAACTGTCGAAATAAAAAAATATATAACAAAAAAAAACTACGGAGATTTTAAATATATATTTCCTTATTAGGGTGCCGGGAACTTTTGAAAGGCTTGCCAAGGGTGCCTGAAACCAGAAAAGGTTGGGAACCACTGTGTGGACCTGTAGTCAGTCTCCTATGGTCAATACGTTTATCATTATTGTCCCCTGAGAGTATATGGTGATTTTTAGCCAAATGAGTTTTGAAGGCCACTCCTACCTTGACACCGGCCTATGGGCGGATCTCTAGTCTCAAACTGTTGTGTAGTTCGTCAGTACCGTTTATGTAGTATATATATTTGTGACTTCTAATACTATGTAAGAGTCCTTCGTCAATGGCTTGGGAATAAAGTCGAAACCGGTCAGGACCTACACCCTGTCTCCTATTTTTCACCTGTGGTAATGTGTAAAAATGAATCACGTACAAAAAGTGATTAAATATATATATATATATATATATATATATATATATATATATATATATATATATATATATATATATATATATATATATATATATATATATATATATATATATATATATATGCGTGTGTGTGTGTGTCTTAATGCAAAGTTACTATGAAAAATAGGCCTATACTTTAATCAGGGATCTGAATGCAGAAACAGTGAGATTTTTAGCTACCTGTATCTTTACTTTTGTAATCATAATAAATCTAACTGACAACTTAATTATCGTTAATGTGCTTTACAAAATTATAAGTTTATAAGGCTCGAAATAGTTGAATTATAATTATCTAACATAGGTAGGTAGATAGAGAGAGTGAAAAAGAATGGCTTAATGTATTATCATAAAAGTGCAAATCATCTGTAGCTGAATATATTTTGGAATGTTATTTTGCGACATTCAGTTATTATCACGCATATGATTGAAAAGTTCCATAAATGCCTATAGTTATGAAAAAATTCGGGAGTGTTTGTTTAGACTGGGAATAACCAAACCTTCACACCAAAGTTTTTCAAGTAGTTACTTATAGACTCAATGATGTGTCATAATTTTTTTTCATACTGTTTTTTTTAGTTTTCTGAAAAGAAAACTATTTGTGCCGACTTTGTCCGGTTGCACTTTTTTCTCAGTGCGCTTTTTCTGTCCGCACTTTTTCTTTCCGTCCTCAGATCCCAAAAACTACCGAGTCTAGATGCTTCAAAATGGTATCTTGAACATCCACCCTCCAGTCATCAATCATACCAAATAGCAGCCCTCTACTAGTAGCCTCAGTAGTTTGTATTTTAAGGTTAAGTTAGCCATAATCGTGCTTCCTGCAGCGATATAGGATATGCCAGCACCGGCCCGTGGTTGAAGTTTCATGGGCCACAGCTCATACAGCATTATACTGAGACCACAGAAAGATAATCTGTTTTCGGTGGCCTTGATTATAAGCAATGTCTATGGCCTTTGCAGCTAAGCCCCGCCCACCGCATGCCAGTGATTGGCTAGCTCTCGAAAGGGGAATAACGTCACACTTGTTAACAGTCCAAAATAATTGCCATTGCGTATTTGACTCCGTTCTGTCATGTTGAGCTCCGTGCATGAACGATGACACCACAGATTTGGGTTCCCGGAATTGTGAAGTATGCATTTGATATCTCTGATAAAATATTTATTAAGTTATAATGATATCATTACGAAGTTCTTGGATCATTCTGTCTCTGCATCTCTTGTTTTTTTTTTTTTTTTATTTTGATCATGCGCAGCCTAGATACACAAGCATCTTGCTTTTTTTTTTTAATTGGTGTTGGCCTACGTAAGGGATTCCACATAGACTACATTAATTGAAATGAAGCATAGACTTATGCAGCCAGTTCCGATAATAGGGAATTAATTCATCATAATCCTGCATGTCAAATGTTAATATTATTGTGAGATTAGGCCTACATATAAAATTCTTATATTTTTTAGGCAATGCCGGGCATAGGCCTACACGTCAATCTCTTATATTTTGAGGATATGGAGTAGCTTTTAATTAATATAGTAGCTCCGACCCCACGATATATAATTCATATGCATACGGTGAAATGTACACGTATAAGCATGTGTACTTGCATCGATGGCCATAGTAAATTTAAAACCACTTATACCACAGAGTATAAAAGTAAAATTTGTAAGCATGTAGCCGGTGGCACGCATAGACCGATTATGGGGCTGCCCTAGCATTACACCAAACTATCGAACTGCTCGCAGTGAATTATAATTGAATATGCATTTACAAAAGGGATAGCAAATTATATTACAGTGGTGAGTAGAATATAAGGCTACTGTAGCATTTCTATAAAAATGAAGGCAATGGTAGGAAGGCATCATAAGATACTTCACGAAAAAAAATAATAATAAAATAAATAAATGTTAACTGAAAAATGTTATGTATGAGACGATCCAAACCAGTCTGCGAGTAGTCCATTATTCATTTGCCTTGGGGCATTCTTGTAAATTAACCTGTTGGACAAAAGGATACATGAGAATCAGTAAAATCTCTCTCTCTCTCTCTCTCTCTCTCTCTCTCTCTCTCTCTCTCTCTCTGCTGTTAGGAGAATATTCTAGCGGAAACTGTATTCACAAAGATCTCGATTAATTTGAATTAAAACAAATTACTAAGTTTCAATTAGGCTTAACAATAGTAGGAAGACAATTCTTTACACTAGTATTTTACGAATAGGTCTATGTTTATTCTGCAATGGTAGGTTACCATACGAAAAATTTCCGGAGACACTACAAGCACCATAACAGTAGTAACAATAACAAGAACAACCACGACAAGAATCACAATAAAACTGCTGAATATAAGATACGGATAAACATATAATCCAACCGTCATAAGCTGTGTAAACCGAAAAAATTTTTAGGACATTATAGGTCTACGTCATTTTTTATAATGTCCTTAAGAAAATTCTCAGCAAATCATATCGAATATGACTCGTATAGCCTATCATACAGTAACTTTAAGTTAAAAGTTCATATTTTAGTTTAACTTTGAGCTGATTAACAGTTACGAAGGATTAGACTTATTTTACGTGGCTAAGAACCAATTGGTTTAGCAACGGGACATGGAATCCGAACCACATTATACCGAGAAATGAATTTCATCTCTAATTCTTCATTAGCCGGCCGGAGAGTCGAACGCGGGGTAGCCGAGTACGATATCGACCCGTCCAATGAGGAACTACTTTAAGTTAAACATAGGCATATTCTGGTTTAGAAGAATGCAGTCACTGCCTGTCATCCCACCGAATGTGCAAATGATTGCAATGATATAGATTTTTGACTATTAAAATGTACTAAAATTTCCTAAAATTGGTATGGAATACCAATCTGCATAGCTCTGAGAAAGTCTTTTTGTTTAGGTTTAGAATTGTGAACAATCTTGACAATATGAGGCGGTAATTATTATTGTCTTGTAATTCAAGTGCACCGATTCGAACGCAAGACATTCCCTGTGTCGCCTCTGTATTCAGGTGATCTTCATTTACGAAAAACAACATTGCAGCATTGCGGAGCACTCCTGACTTCATCCATTTTTTTTTTTTTTTTTTTTTTTTTACCAGTTTTAGGGAGATGCTTAATATGATTTTATTTCGGGGGTAATATAACGTTTGCTTTTGATAATCAGCAGAACGTATTTTAGTTCTGTAAAACAACCATTGGAGAATTAATGAAGATGAAAAGAACCACAGATTAACCAACTTTTTGAAACCATTGCCAACCATTCAGTTTCAAGGGATGGTCGTGACGTAAGTAGTGGGCGGGGCTTATCTGCAAAGAGCATTGCTTTTTGCTATATATGACGTACAGAAAACTCGATTGCGCCGAAGAAACTTCGGCGCATTTTTTGTTTTACTTGGCCATAATGTTAACGTAACAACCAGAAAATGTTTATAGAATCGTTTCATATTTCCATTTTATAAATGCTATATAGTTAACATTAACCAGAAATACAGTTTATACCAAATCTCTTTACAGCTCACACTGGACAAAGAGATCAGAATACAAAGTCTTGTTTTCGAATTTTAAACTAAAAACAGGCCCTATCGTTTGTTCTATATGTGATCCCGAATGGCCATTCCATGGTCTAATGGAAATAAGGCTTCCCCTGCTGTAGCCTCCTTTAATTTTTATTCAAAATGGATTCTTCATTTCAGCCTTTCCTTGAATTTTGAGAGGAGTATTGATTTTAAGGTGTATCTTTTTCTTGATTTATTTTGTCTTCTGAAACATAGCTATGGACTCCAGGGCAATCATCGTTGCCCTGTTGACCATAAAGGAATTAAATAAATCCATATTTATAATACATACACACAGGCAAACAGACACACACACACACACACACACACACACACACATATATATATATATATATATATATATATATATATATATATATATATATATATATATATATATATATATATATTTACGATTTAAGCTGCTGGATCACTAACTTATAAGAATTTAGGGGGAAAAATACCAGACAGTAGGGGGCATAGGAGGCCCACAAGTAGTGGAGTAAGAGGAGAGTTTTAGGATTGGCCGACACAACCCTTGTCAAGGGTTGGGCCTTTATGTATCCTCAAGGAAAACACATAGAGTAGGTAACTGTTCCTTCTGTCTAAATATCAAAATTTAAGTAAGCTCACACTGTGTTTTCCACCTTTTACTGGCCTGAGACCTTTTAAGCAAGCTCACAATTTCCACCTTTTTTCCACCACTGTGTTTTTTACTGAGCCTGAAACCTTTACCTAATTCACACTGTGTTTTCCACCTTTTACTGGCCTGAGACAACAGTGCCTGAAGTGGAGCCCCAAGCCATATCCAAGCAAATAAAAGGAGCCAGCACCCTTCATCCTCATGTTCAGTCTACTCTCAAATGCTGGGAACCTCTGCCTGATTGAGTATTGAGCCGTGGGCTGGTGGAACTCACTTTCTCATATTGGATTGATTGAGCCCATTACCAGACACTGCCTAATAGAACTTGGATCATGTTGACTTAGCATTGTGCGTGTGCCAACGGTAACAGAAGGCAAAGATAGTACGTGCCCCAGAAGGGAATTTGTTGGCCAGTGGCTTTTTCTTTGATTCGTTTTCATCATCTCTCTCTCTCGCATTTCATTGCTCAAGGAAATTCCTTGTACCCTCGAATTGAATAGCAACTTGTTATACCTAGTGTGTGATCCGTTAAACAGTGCATAACTTAATTCATTCCCCTTGCCAAGAAGTGAGTAGAGGACATCATACTCTCCAATTTTGCATTAACTCATTTCTAGATAGATAGTAATTTGGTAGTAGTCTTATCTGGAATTATTTCTCCTCCAAGAGTGTTATCAGTATAAGTTACCCATGTAGTCATTCCTCTGTGTTCCTGATTGCCTGAAGAAGCCACCTGTACCAAGCCAGATATCATGACATTGCGGTTTGGGCTTTCAGACAACTTGCAAGTGGCCATTTACATGTACACTAGTGGGATATTGATGGATTAATTATTATTTCATTTACTCATTGTTGTGCCCTTTTTCCACTTGTTTATTTTTATTAAGATTTGTCCATTATTCCCATTGTGAACTTACCATGCTGTGTGTAAAATAATTCAATGTTAAGAAACAATTTTTCACTTGGCGACTTTCCAGTTATTAATTATTCTTTCTATCATTCTGTTTGTGGGCTTGCAAGTTATTTTTTGTGAGGCTAAGATCATTAAGGTAAAGCAAGAAATGTGGTCCCCCCCTCGTAATCCATAGCATTGATGTCCTTGCCATGATGTTGCTAATTATATGGAATTGAATTTAACGTAAAAGTTCAACTAAAATCACCCCTACATCTTTAGCAATTGATACTAACCTGCACATTAATCTTGAAAGTCAATCTGGAACCAGAAACAGAAGGTAACATGGTTTTAGAACCAGAGTCTTTTAATTTGTTTACCGAATGTGTAATGCATGTTACATTTTTATAAAAACGTAAGCAGCAAAGCAATTAAGAGGGAAGTGTTAGCAACTTACATAGGGAACATTGCATGTCGCAAACCTTCCATGAATTAGCCAGCCATGACTGGTAGTAGCAAAACAATAGTTAGTCATGAGGTATTAGCCCAGAATTAGCTTTCTGTGATTGGTAACAGCAGAATTTGGCTAGGTGAGCTTAGTGCATACAATTTGAGAGAAAAGTGCGTAATTTCTCTTAGAGTAGAGCCATAAAATTTGATAACCACGAGCGTAGAATATACCACGATTGGCAACTCTCCCATATCGCCTTCTGCTTCACCGCTTGATTTGTTCACTTTTTCAAATTTCCTCAGTCACAGGGAATAGCTGCATTTTCAAGTATCATTAATGTAACATCTGTTCGCACCTAACTTGCACATAATAGACCAGTATACTTAAATCTGTGCCTCATATTAAAGGAGAGTTTCGTTCTTTTGTTCTTTGTATGTGCATGCATACATTTTCATACACCCTGGTTAGTAACCACTAGAGTTCACTCGCTCCACTGTGCACCAAATACATGTGTACAATTTGGCTTTGAACCGTCATAACAAGACAGCCATCTTAGAGCCGTGGTCAGCTGTCAGACACATCAATGTGAGTGACCTTGAACTGTCACAACAAAGCCACCATGTTGGAGTATCTGTCAACTGTCAAATGCGCTACTGCACTGTCAGTACATTCCTAGTACTGACTGCTTTACATTTGCACAAGTAATTACAATCGCTGTAATGGAAGTCTTTTCACTGTAGCATGGAAAGAAAACACACCCTTATTATCTTAACTTGAGAGCACAGTCATTCTTAATTTTTAAAAACGCAAACTTCATGTATATTTTTTTTATACTATGTTCACTCATTTCAGTAGAGAGAGAGTTTCAATATCCTTAACCAATGTAGGATTCTTTTACTCAAACTATGGGAAGTATGATTAGTTAACATTTGGTTATATATTACTTGATACGAATACAACCATAGCCTTACAATAACCGAGTCCTTCGAGTCAGAGAACCTGAATTTATGTGTTAGATATTAATCTCTGGAAGCACATCTTATATAAAGCTACTGTCCTGTGAGTGTTGATTTTCCGCTACACCTTCGACAAGTGAATATAATTATTGCTTCGAGTAAAGCAAACCCATTTGGCATACTAGGCAGCCATTTTACTGAGATTTTCCAGTCTCATATATATCCCAATTAGGAAATTTATAAACTCATTCGTAGCCTGTACTAAATTACCATTGCGCTTATTGTGCTAATTTTAATTTTTGTGTGTGTTGCCTACACTGCTTACTCTTGTGCCATTGTTGCACTGAATGTTAATTTAATTAATCTCACTCTGTTCTCATTGAACAACACCTCTTTTCCATATTACCATGGTGAACGTTGGCAAGTTAAGCATTTCCTGTACTGTATTCACCAACTTACATATGTGCCATGATCCACTACGTGCCATTTAATTAATTGCTTTAAGCAATCAGCCTATGCAGGATTGGCTAGACTACTGATTGTCTCGTGTAAGCTTAGCCCAACCATCCTCATGAACGAATCTGACTGCTCTTTGTAACACTCCACCATTCCTCATGAACCAATCTGCATATTTTTGTTCCTTGCAAAACTATTAATTGGCTTTGAATTTTTCAGTTCTTCGGAACGCAGTTACATCTGCATGTAAATCTTGTAGTGTACCATATCTCTGTTCTTCGGAACCACATTACACATTTAGTGCCAGTGCCATCCTTATATTTCAGGGGCACTCCCATTCCAGCCACAAGTGTCACCATTCCTAAGGGATATTTCTATTCCAGTGGAACCATCTAAAGCCCATGTCCTTATTTAGAACACACTCTGCTAGTCCAGAGTGCCATTTCATTTTCCACACAGTTGTTTGTGTGGCCATCCTACAATTTTGAACACATTTTGGGGAATCAGATCCCTCTCTAAGCATTAACAAACATGCCTGCCGAGGAGCAGAAAACCTTTACGGAGGTAGGGAAAAGTGTGACATTAAAAGGAGAACAGGTGACCCAATGTGTGCAGGAGCAAGTAGCTGTCGCCAAGAAAGTTAGAGAAGAAGAAAGAGAGTTTGAATTACAGCTAGAACAGCTGAGACTAGAGGTGAAGGTAAAGCAAGCAGAGAAACAGCGGCAGCATGAACTCGCATTGGAGAGAGAGAGAGAGAGAGAGAGAGAGAGAGAGAGAGAGAGAAAGGAACAAGAAGAAACCCGACGTCAGCGTGAATTAGCCTTAAAGAAGATGGAGGCTGAAATTGAAAGAGCCAAGCAGGACAGTGCCATGGCCCTAGCCCAACACCGAGTTGAAAATCCAACCCCGGTCTCCACTCCCTCCACTATCTTGAATATCAGCCACCTCATGCCTAAAAGGAATGAAGCAGAACCAGAGGCATGGGTGGACCAAGTAGAAACCCTCTTCTCGGAGTACCACCCAACTGATACTGAGAAGGCCATGATCCTAGCAAATCAAATGGTGGGAAAGGGACAGGACTCCCTAAATGCCTCAGAAAATGGTGACAAGGGAAACCCTGAAATGGCCAGGAAAGCCATAGCAATCGCAAGTAAGATAACCCCTGAGTGCTAGAGGCAAAGATGGTGCAGTCATCCCAAGGAGATCGGTTAAACATGGTCCGACTGGTCTTACAAAAAGACCTGAGCCTTGCAGCAGTGGGTCGACACTTTGAAGTGCAATAAATTCAAGGATATATGAATTGAATGCAGCTTGAATATTTCCCCTATTATGTTCCCGGACCTTCGGCTTGATACATTGGTGAGAAGCAGCACAAATTATTCACCGAGTGCTGCCACCTAGCTGATGTATACAAAACATACCACCCAGCTTCCAGCACTTCAAATATGCCCATGGTCCCTCCTGACCCCACTGCCTCTGCGGTCTGACCAGGAAACGGACCTTCTACTCCAGCTGTATGTGCAAATTGTTAAATAATACGGCACTTAGAAGCCCAGTGCAAAGCTAAAGGGGGAGCCATGTCAAAGCCCACTCTGATCAGAACTCCTAAACTACCCAGACTGTTATCATTCCTCGTAGAGATTATAGCCGGGTTTACTGCTATACCTGTAAGAAATACAGGCATTCCACCAATTTTAAGTATTATTCTGGAAAGAAAACTCCCTCAGTTATTCCCCTAGCGGCCACTCATTCATCCTCTGTAGGACCCCCAGCTGAGGGCTCTATTTTTATTGCACCTTCACGAGGTGGTTATTGTGCTGAACAGGTCTCAGCTTTTGAAGACACTGGGGCTCACAACTCCCTTATAAGGTGAGACAAAGTACCTATTGGGGGCATTATTGAAGAAAACAAGGTTGTAACTATTGAAGGCATTAATAATTAGAGGCTGATACTCCCGACTGTCTGATTGAGGGTCACTAGACCACACAAAAGTATTATTTGTATAGTTTAAGTAGGCAACCTTTTTCCTGGAGGCTATGACCTCCTCCTAGGACAGGACCCCCCTCCTCAGCCCCTTGGGTCAGTCAAGGGTCCTACCCTGTGGGTGTCTCCATCAGCCTCTGGTGTTAATTCCAACCTTGCCATTGAGCCACAGCCAGTGCCTATGCCTGGCCATCATAGTGCTCCAACCAGTCTGATTGTTGAATCCCCAACAGAGCCAGATTCTGGTTCTTTTCAAAGTGTGCAAACATGAACACCCGGCACTCTTGGTCCTGAGGCCATTGATGTCCGCTTTTCAATTCCTGTGCCTGAGCCTGCATTAGAGTCAGTGCCAGAACATGATGACAATCTCCCTGCGAATCTTTCACACCTTCATCCACCTCTTCTACTTCATCACAATCCCCAGGAGACAAGACTAGGTGGACAACTCTCTTCAAGAAGTCCTGTTTAAGCTGGTCACCGCCGTAGAGGTCATACCACAAAAGCTAGCAGAACAAGTTGGCAACACCACTGACCAGGTTGTCATAGCAGCCGAGGATGTAGTTGACTCACTGCCCGTTTCACCAGATGATGGAACACCTATAGTCACTCCAGGTCTAAGTCTTGAGGGTAGTGCTATTGCGGGCTCAGACCTGGCCTAAGGGTCTTCTCAGCCTCCTCTGGAGTTGCATGCCCAAGTTCCAGCCAGGAGACCTACGCCTAAAGTGCAAAGGAAAGCAAGGAGGAAAAGGAGTTGGGAGTGTAGAAAGTTCAGGTTATTACTAGAGCCACCGTGCTCTCATGACGCTTGTATCATATATATTGTAACAGTGCCTTATCTTATCAGGGTATCCTAGGCACCTTAACCAGAAAAGGGTTGCCAAGGTTGTATAAAAAAAAAATTAAGTATAATATTTTAGAGCTGTTCTTTAGCCACAACAAGCTTAAGAGCATGTCCTAGCCATCTTAGCATACCTGTGCATTTTGATGTTACATCTTGTTGCATTCTAAATTAGTGTATTTGTTAGCATGTATCATAGAGTACCTAGATCCTGGGTATCTCAGTATTATTACCTGCATTTAGCTCATTGTCACTTAATATGGTGCTACGGTTGCTTGAGTCTGTGTATCATCAGTAGTGTGCAACTTCAGTCCTAATTATGCTAGGGTCACATTTTTTTACTGTAGTCAGGGACAGCCCAGTTAAATATCCACAGATCCCCTAAGTTAAGCGTTAGGGACATTAAGTTAAGTTAGCTAGCAAGTGCACTCTCCTCAGGGGATGAGACAGATTTATATCTTTTAGCCTATTTCCATTTGCATGGGCAAGGACCCGTTAGGGGGAAGTACTTAACGTAACCAACAGCAGCTAACTTATAACAATTTAGGGGGAAAATACCTGACAGTTGTGGGCATAGGAGGTCCAAAAGTAGTGGAGTGAGAGGAGAGTTTTAGGATTGGCCGACACAACCTCGAGTCTTTATGTATCCTCAAGGAAAAGACATGAGGTAGATAGCTGTTCCCTCTGTCTACATCTCAAAATTTAAGAAAGCTCACTCTGTGTTTTCCACCTTTTACTGGCCTGAGACCTTTTCCCTAATTAGCAGGTATGCACCGATGATAGTGCCTGAAGCAGAGCCCCAAACAATATCCAGGGAAATAAAAGGAGCCAGCTCACTTCATCCTCACTTCAGCCTGCTCTCCAATATTTAGTATCAAGCCTTGGGCTGGTGGAACTCACTTTCCCATATTGGGTTGATCAAGCCCATTACCAGACACTGCCCAGTAGAATTTGGATCATGGTACGTGCCCCATTAGGGAATTGGTTGGCCAGTGTCTTTTTCTTTGACTCATTTTTATCATCTTCCTCTCACATTTCATTGCTCATATAAATTCCTTGTCTTTTCGACTTGAACGGCAATTTGTTATACCCAGTGAGTGATCTCTTAAACAGTGCATAACTTAATTCATGCCCCTTGCCACGAAGTGAGTAGAGTAACATCATTCTCTCCAATTGTTGCATTAACTCATTTTTAGATAGATAGTAATTTGGTAGTAGTCTTATCTAGAATTATTTCTTCTCCAGGAGTGTTCTCAAGGCAAGTTACCAACGTAGCCATTCCTCTGTGTTCCTGATTGCCTGAAGGAGCGGCCTGTAACACGACGGATATCATGGCATTGCCGTTTGTGCTTACAGACAACTTGCAAGTGATCAGTTACATGTACCCTAGTGGGATATAGATGCGTTTATTATCAATTCATTAATTCACTGTTATGCCCGTTTTCTACTTGTTTATTTTTAGTAAGATTTGTCTATTATTCCCACTGTGACTTTACTATGCTGTGTGTGTAGAATAAATCATTGTTAAGAAACAATTTTTCACTGGGCAACCTTTGGACTATTAATTATTCTTTCCATTATTCTTGTTGCTAGCTTATGATTTTTTTTGTAGAGTTAAGAATATTAAGTAAAGTAAGATATGCAGGTCTCCTCATAATCCATATATATATATATATATATATATATATATATATATATATATATATATATATATATATATATATATATATATATATATATATATATATATATATATATATATATATATATATATATATATATATATATATATATATATATATATATATATATATATATATATATATATATATATATATATATATATATATATATATATATATATATATATATATATACACAGTATATATGTGTGTGTGTGTGTGTATAAAAGGACAGTCATCATAGCAATATTTGTATAAAAGGAACAGGCAGTACAATAATTTCAGGAAAAAAAGGGATTGTCAGCACAGTAATTCATGGATAAATGAGACTGCCAGTACGGGACGTGCAGAAAAACTTTTGTGAGTGCTTCAGAGTTTTCCCAGGCAGTGCCAGGTTGGTCACTTAGTTTGTGATATATATATATATATATATATATATATATATATATATATATATATATATATATATATATATATATATATATATATATATATATATATATATATATATATATATATATATATATATATATATATATATATATAGTTATGGATTATGAGAAGGGGTAGCATTTCTTACTTTACCTTAATAATCTTAACTTTACAAAAAAAAAAAAAACTGTCATAAGGCCACAAACAGAATAATGGAAAGAATAATGAATAGTTGGAAGGTTGCCCAGTGAAAAATTGTTTCTTAACACTGGTTTATTTTACACACACAAAATGGTAAATTCACAGTGGGAATAATGGACAAATCTTACTAAAAATAGACAAGTGAAAAAAGAGCACAACAATGAGTCAATGAATTGATAATTAATGCATCTATATCCCACGAGGGTGCATGTAAATGGTCACTTGCAAGTGGTCTGTATGCCCAAATGGCGATGCCTTGTTATCTGCCTCAGTACAGGGGCTTTTTCAGGCAATCGGGAACACAGAGGAATGGCTACATAGGCAACTTGCATTGATAACACTCCTGGAGGAAAAAATAACTACAGATGAGACAACTACCGAATTACTATCTCTCTAGAAATGAGTTAATGCAACAATTAGAGGAAATGCTTTAACTGTGCTCACTTCTTGGCAAGGGGCATGAATTAAGTTATGCACTGTTTAAGGACTCACACACTGGGTATAACAAGTTGCTGTTCAAGTTAAGGAGACAAGGAATTTACTCAAGCAATGAAATGTGAGAGAGAAATGATAAAAACGAGTCACGGAAAAAATATATACTTATATATATATATATATATATATATATATATATATATATATATATATATATATATATATATATATATATATATATATATATATATACACTATATATGACCAACCTGCCCAGGAAAACTCTGAAGGACTCAGAAAAATTTTCCTGCACCTCCTCATACTGACTGTCCCATTTATCCATGAACTACTGTGCTGACTGTCCCTTTTATCCAAACATTATTGTTCTGATTGTCCCATTTATCCGGATTATACTGTGGTGACTGCCCTTTTCATCCAGAAATTTGTACTGGCTGTTCTTTTTATCCAAATATTACTGTGATGACTGTCCCTTTTATCCATGTATGACTGTGCTGACTGTCCCCTTTATCCAGGTATTACAGTACTGACTATCCCCTTTTATCAGGGTATTATTGTAGTGACTCTCCTATTTATCCAGTTATTACTCTGGTGGCTGCCCCATTTATCCAGATATTACTGTGGTGGCTGTCCCTTTTATTCTGTTAGTACGCTACCGACTCCCCAATTATCCAAGTATTACTGAACTGACTGTCCCTTTTATCCAGATATTACTATGCTGACTGTTCCATTCATCCAGTTATTACTATACTGACAGTTCCTCTTACCCAGGTGTTACTATGCTTACTGCCCCTTTTATGCAGACATTACTGTGGTTACTGCCCCCTTTTATCCAGGTATTATTGTGGTGGCTGTCCCATTTATCCAGATATTACTGTTCTGTCTGTCCCTTTTATCCCGGTAGTGATTGTCCATTTTATCCAGACATTACTGTGGTGACTGTCCCCGAGGTATTACTGTGGTAACTATCCCATTTATCCAGATATTAATGTAGTGACTGTCCATTTTATCCAGACATTATTTGTGGTGGCTACCCCATTTATCCAGGTGTTGCTATGGTGACTGTCCCATTTATCCAGGTATTACTGTGGTGACTATTCCTTTTATCCACGTGGTATTACTATGGTGACTGTCCCATTTATCCAGGTAGTACTGTCTGGCCCTATTATCCAAAGATTACTGTACTGACTGTCTTTTTTATCCAGTTATTACTGTGGTGACTGTCCCCTTTATCAATGTATTACTGTGGTGACTGTCTAAACTTTGATGCAGAATTATAAATCACAGGAAAGAAAACCATTTTCAATAATATACTTTTATGGTATCGAGTACATGAAATGAGGTATGTCGAATCTGTAGAATTTATTTACACATAAAATTATGCATGGTAAACCCATAGAGTTTACTTATCACATAAGTTACAAAGGGAAGGGGGGAAGGGGAAGGGGTAAGGTGGATGGGGAGGGGGAAGCGGGTACGGGTTTGAAACCTACCCTTTTATTTAAGTTGGGTCAAATCATGGCCAAGTGCCAAATTTTGTCTAGATCAGTCACGCAGTTCGGATCTCTATATTGCACAAACATACAAACTTACAAACATTCACTTTTATATATATATATATATATATATATATATATATATATATATATATATATATATATAGTCAGATATGTCCTATAAACAGTAAAACCTTTTCACTCAATTATGCATTTCAAATACGTACCACTGGCTCAGAATGGAAACTCATCCCAGCATAAAAATAAAGCCGTATTGTGTATGGAATGGAATATATAGTTTAGGCCAAAGGCCAAGCACTGGGACCTATGAGGTCATTCAGCGCTGGAAAGGAAATTGAGAGTCGGTATGTTTGAAAGGTGTAACAGGAGGAAAACCTCGCTGTTGCGCTATGAAATAATTATGAGAGGGTGGACAGCAAGACGGAAGAAAGATAGCATGAATAAAGGTTCAATGAAAGGAACGAAAGGGGTTGCAGCTAGGGGGAGAAGGAACTCTGCAAAGAACCTTTAGTAATGCCAACAGTGCACCCGTGAGGTGCACTGACGGCACTACCCACTGCGTGTGAACTTCTGAATTTAGTTTTAAAATACGAACGTGTCATGGAATTCACGTACAATCTACCATAACCTTTGCAATGACCGGTAAACCGTCAACTCCCGTTTCATTCCCAGAACAGTCTGAATCCTGTATAATGTTTACAAATAAAATGTGAAGTAATCCTAATAAACCTTTATATTTTTATAACTAATACTATTGTAGTAATGGAGTGACGCTGATGGAATCAGCTGATAAACCCAGCAGTTTGTATACAATTACTTCGACAAATATGACTTGAAATGAGAGCACTGGTGATATCAGAAAATGACCGCTCCAATTACCCACCCACGCATGTTTGGCTGCACCCTTTTCTTTACATTCTCCTGTGATCAGAATTTAATGTTGCCTGCCTACACCAGCGGTCCACTGGGTGTGAGAATCATTAGAGGCTATCACATTTCAACAAGCAAGCATTCAGGCTGAAATTTCTTTTCAGAACGTTGATAATTGTTTCACTGTAAAGGTCAATCAGGATTCACAAAGCAGTTGGCTCTAATTTTATTTTGACGCACTTATTATAAAGTACTATAAAGGATTCATTTCGTCTCTGTTTAACTTTAAAGGCAGTGATATTTGGAGTATGATTAATTGGCTTATTTTCAATAGTTTACTAAGTATATATATTTCTTGGCTGTCGCATTACAATATACTAATATAATAAAACGACAGACCAGAAGTAGAATTTATTAATCATAACTGAAAATGGTTAATTCATAGGAGCATATATTTTTTCCGTAAATGTTCTTGAGCTGAAAGACCATTAGTGTATTATATAAAAACAATCATGTTCTACATTTTTGAGAAGTTATTTAGCTGCATGCAGGCCCTGTATCTGAGACATCTATTTTTATTTTGAGGTGGTAGCTTACGGTACATTAAAAACTATTTTTCATTCTGCCGGTGTGCTGAGGTGTAAACGCATCTATCTTACTATTTGATAGTTAGTGTTCCTCTGTAATTCGCATCTGTCAAAAAATATCTCCAACGGCTATTGGCATATTTTAAATCTATTTCCAACTCAGTTAATGATCAAGCAAAATTTAATTCATTTTTTTATATTTGGATCTGGATGTAGGATACTGTTAAATTGAAATTACCCAGCCATTCTAAAATCTCCCTACCAGACACTTTCTTTCAACTACTTTAGAGAACTCTACCAATAGACTGAGGGATGTTAAATTTTCTCTTGATAATTTTGAAATTTTGAAATTTTATGTAACACTTAAAACCTTTTTATTATATAGGTAAATAAACGATTATGAATACTAAATAATTCCATGAATTTCTTGACCTATCCCAAAGTCATAGTTAACCTGAATATTTTATTTGTAGGATTGTTATCACGTACTCATTCTCAAGAGTAATTAAAAGAAAAGAAATGTGTATATCTAAGATATGTAAATAAACTCCTCTCAGCAAAATAGTAATAAAAGGAACTCCTGTAGAATGTTATGGAGAACCATCTCATTTCTTCATCAGTGGGAAGATATCTTATTTACAGAACCCAATAAAGATAGTAAAGTTCTCACTTTCAACCGGGTACATAGATTAATTTAAGGATCTTTCAACGAAGACAAAACATGGTTATTTTTTATATTGCTACCTCTTTCAGTTTTATGAAGCTGGAAGGATGACAGAAAGTAATGAAAAAGATATTGGATTTAACCAAAGTAATAAATCTTGTTTTATATTGTCCTGCAGTTCTTTATTGCGGGAATATAATATTGAGCACATAATATTATTTCTCACATCGTCAAAACATCAGCATAATCACTGCCCTTTAATAGAAAACTTTGCATCCGTCCATGTAGAGCGCCAGGGGCATTTTGTAAAAAAAAAAAAAAAAAAAAAAGGCACTTTATCCCTCAGGATAACACGAAGCTTCTTATTCTAACGAAGAATAATTTATCACGTAGGCGGGATATGAATCGTGTTTGAATTTTTAGGTAGAATTTAAAGCTGTGAGAGGCCCATTTTTCTCTTGATCTTAGAACAACGTAAAATTAACGAGTCTCTGCACAACCAGTAATTATTCTTTACAAGTTTTTTTATATTAAAAAGTTTCAGATTCCTTAACACGCCGGTACTAGCTGGGTTGTTAAGGTGTCATCCATTAATACAAAGGTGTTTCTTTTTAATAATCATTTTGTTAATTTATTTTTCGCTTTTCTCATCCACCAGATTAATTTCAAAGATGAGGAAGACAGAATTTTTAGTCAGGTCTACTTAGCCAGATAGATTCTAGGGTCAATGATTTTTCCTTTCTTTGTGTGCTTCAGCATTTAGGCTTCATCAGAAAGAAGCGTCATTACCAACTTTTAATGACATTTTGACGGCGGAGAGACATCCGATATTTAGATTTCATATTTACAGGTTAGCTAAGGATAAAATTAGAACCTTTGTTTACGAGAGAATCTGGTTTAGTGGCAGACGTGCTTGAAACAAGATTTTTGCTATCGAACTGAAGGGATTCAGGTTTCCAGGACCCTCTAAGAATTATCCGTTTTATTTATTTTTTGCTAGGAAGGCGAAAGATTTTTTCTATGGGAAGCATAAACGAAATATTAATCGCAGGACAGACAATAAAATAACTGCATAGCCAATCCTGGAATATATCATAGAAGACAATTCAACCATGTGCAAGGAAGGTTATCTTATGCTTGTATTCTTTTAGCAAGATTTCAAGAAACTTTTTTTCTTTGGGTAAAAAATATCTTATTTTTGGTAAGGAATACGTTGCAATTATAATTCTAACATCAAAAGACATGTAACGGTATCCTGAGATGTTTTATATCCCTTTTTAATCCTATATTGTATATCAAGAGTTTTTGGGCGATGTTGTGAAAAGAATCGTAATAATGAATGGATCGTAACGCAAGTCATCTGTTTAATAATCTCTACAACCGATGATATTCTTTAAGTGACTAGGAATTTTATAAACAGACATTAGCAAAATCTTTTTCATTTGTTCAACATGGCTGCTTTCTCACTTGGTTGACAGCTCTACCTCTAAATAAAGAAGGTAGTATTACATCAAAATTTTTTCTGTGGGTGAGGACCTGAATATAGTCATCAGCCACACAAATGATGTGGGAATTGCTGTTAAACAGTATAACGTAGAACTCCATTATGGCGCTAAAAAAACCGCCTTACCGAGATGTTCGGTCAATTCATCGGAAACTGTTCTGGTGTGCTGTGATCAATTTCATTTTTGACGTGATCCCAGCACCCTTTCTGAACAATGTCGAACACTGAAGAAATGGCGATTTTACGTCATTAAGCATATTCATCTTAATCACCAGTAGAAAAAGATTGATCTCCCTGTTATTTTACCAGTGCTTACGACTGGAAGCGTTGGTCACCTTTTTTAAAGACTGCTAACATATTTCTAGCCTGGGATAGTATGGAACTGCGTTAATCTTGGAATTATCGACGCCACTCAGATCACAAGGAACTTTGAAGTAAATATTAATAATTTCCACGAAAAAATTATCACACCACTGCACTGAAGAATAAGGCAAGTTTAATAATAAATGTGCCGTGGATTAGAAGTAGCCTTAACAGCAAGTTTAGAAGCACAGGCTACTTTGAAAGTATACGTGCGCGATAAGCATTTACAAATATCAGGTACCGTTGATGATGACTAATTTCGTGACCTAGTCAACGGATAGACTGTTCTGGGAACAGTCAGGAAGTAATTGACAAATGCCCGGAGGTAAGATCCTTATAAACAAAAGAACAAATGTTATTGTACTTTGCCATGTTAATGTTTTTCTTAGATGAATTTTTTTTTCTATTATTGGCAAATCAGTTTGTTGAAAATATATATATTGTGGGGGAGGGGGGCAAAGAGGAATTCTCTTATTATATAACCCCCTTTGCCTTGAGATAAATGGAGTTCACATCGTGTTGGACGCTGACTTTCGTCTCGCTATTGCTTTAAAATTGTCTAAGTTTTTTTCCTTTGAAGAATAGGAATGGTTAGTGCTAGCATTTAATGCTTTCATATGATTTAAATGATTTGTGAAATTTAGGCTATCAAACTTTCTCTCTTGTGTTATTTTATTGTATGAACATTCCGCAATGGATTTTCCTCTCGGCACTTCAGGCCGGCGGATACACCGTGTATTTTTAGGTTGTCATAATTATAATCGGAGAATGGCTAGCGGGAGAGCTTGTTTTTTTTTTTTTTTTTTTTTTTTTACTTTTAACATGAGGTTAACATTCTAATTTCAGACTACATAAACCATAAATATGTCTGCTTTATTCATGATCTGTCCATCTTTTGCAACCCGCTCGTCGTTCATGCTGCAACACAATGATTCTTTCACGGACTCATGGAGGCATGGGTCTTTCTGTTGTGCGTTTGTTATTGAAACAGTGCTGTTTATAATATTGTAAGCTTTTCTGTTATTTTCATATTATAATTCCATTTTTTGTTCAAGGCTGTGTTACACTCTAAGGCTTATCGACTCTAATGTGATTCATATAAAAACATTCTTTGTTGTAAAAGGGCTGTTGAAATGTTTGTTGTTGAGATTGCTCACAAGAATAAGTTTTATGTCGATTTTGCTGCCAGGAAAACCGATATCCCCTTCATACTTACTTGAACAAGATGGAAAAAACCATTGGTAATTAGCATTTTACCTACACTGTCTATTTTCTATATAGCCTCTTTAGATGGACTTTTTCCAGCAAAACATTCCACGTCGGGTTTAGCATTCTTCGTTATTCTTACTTTTAAAACGAAAGCATTTTTTCCAGCTTCAAAGATTTCATGACATAATCTCCGAAGGTCGCCCTTTTGACTCCGTCTGCATACCTTCCGCTAATCTGGTATGTTAAAACTCTGAAATTTTTACAAATATTTATTTTAATTTAGTTTTGTCAAGTATTAGAAACAATGGTAATGTAACTTTGTAATAGTTCGTTTTTACGATGTAAATTAAAAAAAATTGATAATTTATTTTTTTTGAGAGCACATAAGAGATTTTAGAGCGTACATTGTAATGAATAAATAAAATAATAAATGAATAATAACGTAAAGTAGAAATTATTTTACTATGGATGCATGATAAATGTCATTCCGATTCTGTTAATTAATAAGATTTATATCTAAGAAGGAAAAAATAACGACAATCTTTAAAAAATGAACAAACGAAATATTCCATTTACTTTCAGATAAACTTATAAATATTGTTTTGGCACAGAATTGTTTATGTAAAGAATCTGATTGGTAAAAAAAGTTAAATAAAATATTCGAGGAAGGGATACTATGAATATACCAAAGGAAAATGAATAGCAGACGCTCATTGAGGAACATTAATCATAAAAGCCAGATATTGCTAAATATTCATCTCTTATGAAGGTGAATTCACTTTTAATCTTGTCAGTAATGGGCTGATGTTGAGCTTAGGTAAACATCCTATGGATAACTCTGCCTTACTAAAATTTCACATCAGTTTAATTGGTTCTTTACAAATATGTGATTAATCTTGCCAATATATATCTCTCAAAAGTTCAGATTGGTTGACATAGAATATATATATATATATATATATATATATATATATATATATATATATATATATATATATATATATATATATATATATATATATATATATATATATATATATATATATATATATATATAATATTACGTGTGTATATATAATATATATATATATATATATATATTATATATATATATATATATTATATATATATAAATTTTTATTATATATACCTCAATACTGATATATTATCTGACTCTAAATTTTTGTTGATTCAGATACTCGTAAAAAACAAAGAAAAGGGGGAATTTAACTGAGCTGAGGGCTCTGCTCACAAGGTGGTTGTAAGTAAACATGTTAGGGTAAGTTTAAGATTACATGTATTTACATTAAATGAACTATCAGAAGATGAATGAACTAATCAGGCATTCAAGGCCTGAGAGATTAATTATAACTAGGAACACTTGAAGGTTATATTCATCAGTGTGTCGATGCTGATACAAGGTGCAGTCAAGAGAGATTTCAATGACTAACAAACCCTCTGTAAACGAGAGATTCACGAATTAAAAGCCAGTAAGGACAGGGTAAAATATGCATAGGACAAGTTGCAGCACATAGGGTGCCAAGGATGCCTTGAACACACGATTTTATGTAATTATTCAAACGCAGGCATGTACATAACAATGCCCTAACAAGTCAAAGTTAACATGGAAATACTGACACGCACTTAGAAATGAAATAGGAAGTTTAGTATGAGAATTAAAACAGTGTGACAGAATGGAAGAATCTTTGCAACAGGTCACTTTACCTTATAGAAGAGGTGGCCACAGAGAGGATAATGGCGGCAGAGGAGGGCTAAGGGCTTCCCAGGTAAGAATACTAAGGTCCTATGGGCATCGCACTCTGAAGGAGGCGGGAATGAAAGGGGGAGGCATGTGTCTCTTTTGTGTCCGACTATGTCTCTAAACCTCGTTCCATTGGTCAGGCCCTTTGAAGACCTGGTATTATTATGCTTTCCTCGGGTAGATGGGTTTGGTGTCACTCCTCTATGCACGCGCATCATTTGCGAGTCAGTGCCAGGTGTTCTTTACAGACCTCACCTTTCTCTTAATCTGCATCGCCGGATCTATTCTGCCTCCGGCCATACTTAATCTCATCACAACCTCATGTCTGAAAACAAAGGCTCCGCAAAGTCACATGTTCACAACAGAAGTTGGGAGAGATTTACAGAGCAGGTAACGGGTTTTGAGTAGGGGCCAATATTCCTTTCGCCCTTCCTTGTCAGGCAGAGCTAAGCAATACAATATGTTTTCATTTCTCAGCTTTAGATTGAGCGTTTGGTGGCTTGGATGCTTAGGAAGATGTAGCAACTCCCTGCCCAAGTTGACATCTCGCACCTTCACTCAGAGGCATATGTCTACCAAAGCAAGGATTCAGCTGACAAATGCTTTATATTACTCTAATTTCCTCGTTAAGGGCATTCATGTATATTTATTAACCTAAATTTCTCTGTGTCATATGAGATATTTGAAAAACATACTTGATAAAGAATTCAATATTTCACGTTAATATCAGAGTAAAGAAAAGGTATTAAGCTTAGATCATTGTTACTTTAAAACAGGAACATTTACAACTTTAATAAAAGTTACTGTAAATATTAAAATGCACTAACTTTAATTGACCTCCTTTAAGTAAATCTCAAAAGACATATGAGTAAATTATCTTAAGTAATAAAATGAGATAAATCATAATCTACTTTTATTTTAAAACAGGAACAGATAAAAATATAAGAAAGTTACTGTAAATATTAGAATATACTAACTTTAAATGAGCCTTGATGAGGCATCACAACGAAGTATACACGGTCTTCGGTTAGGTGTTGTCATGTTACTTAAATTGATGGCACAGTGCCAGATGTGGCACTGAGGTCAATGGTGCTTATGGGCACGAGGCTAAGTACAATGAAGGACACACAAATATGTAAAGTACACGGTCACAAGAGAATAACAAAGAAGACAAATAGTAGGTTCCAGAATGAGTAATGACTGTTGAAGAAAAATTTCGAAATTATGCTCTTTAGCCTATGAAAATGGCTTAAGTTTATTCTTTTGCCCAAGGGACGTCAAACAGTCAAAGGACACGACTCCTCTGATTGGATTATCTGCAAAGATCTATGATAATGGCACTGTGCCAATTAGGCACTTATATGGTAATACTTAATGGTTTTGAGCATATATGATTTTAAAATGTATCATGTGTTTATAGGCATGAGAGGGAAGTCATAGGACTTATGAATTTGAAATTTCTGTCAATTTGCACTCTGCATTGGCAGAGTAGGAAGTAACGTAAAATTTGCACCTTAGTAAGGCGGGAAGTAAATGTGAGGGATACTCAAAGGGGAAAAAAAAAAGAGTAAGAAAACAAAAGAAAATGTTAAAGGAAGAGAATAATGTACAAGATTGTAAGGAAAAGAAACAGGAGAAGACGAAGGCATCCTCTTTCTGGATAGAGGTGACAAAGAACTTCGTATGTTAAAACGGGTGGCACTGTGCCAGATTTGCACTGGTGCCAGGAGAGTTTAGCAGCGCTCTTGAGGCTACCTGATGTTACCTACACCCATTATTGCTGCTGCAGATCTCTTTAGGCTGATGGTTCTCCATGGTAGAGGAATCGGTCAAACCAAGACCGAGGAGGACATTGGAGTTCCACCTGTGTCGGCTTCTTTGGCAGACAAAGCAGTGGCATTCATTACAGGCTCTACCCAAAGTCTCCACAGTTTCGTGAGTTCATTGGCCACTTAAGACACGGAAGAATCCTCACTCATGGTCATGTCCGCATGGGATACGGAAAGAGAGGAAGAGGTCACAGTGGGCTTGATAGGTTTGCAGGTTACCATGACCAGCTTTGGCACGGGTTGTGAGGCCACACCTTCGGTTGAGGTTCATCTGTGGTCGGAAGAATCTGTTTCTCTTACTGGCACTGTTAGCAGAGCCAAGCTGAGAGAAGAGAAGGGGATCCTCACTGGGATCTCTTGAATGGAGATTGGGGGCAGCTCTGGCACTGGCTCTATGGCAGGGCTGGGCATTAGTATTTGATTTGGAATTTGCTCGTCGTTCGGGATGGATGGAGCATGGCACTGCTCAGTGAACACAAGTGGCACTGGCAGCGATTGTGGATCAAGTTTGGGATCTCATAGAAGGAGGTCTATTTGGTGCAGGGCCTGGCACCGGAATGGGATCTGGAATCGGTTTTTATGGAAGTGGCCACTGCACATCATACTCAGGTGTCACTGGCAGTGGAATGAATGCAGGTGTTTGATGCTTAGTTGTGCCTAATGAATGATTTGAGGATTTGGACACTTGCATTACTGTAACTTAGATGGGGACTGGAAGTACTGTTCCATGAGGATGTCATAACCTCCACAAATATAGCTTGCTACAGCAAGGTTGTAGAATTTGTATCTATGATGTCTTGTGACTCTCAACTGAACAGCAGGGAGTATCATTTTAAATTGATTGATACCCTCAGTTGTAACAAGTTTATGTTGATTAGTGGTAGCTCATAGAGAACTTTGTCTTTCCATTTGTGGGAAATTTGTTCACTAGAGTCATCAAATGCCTTGATCTGGTGTGTGGGGTAGCTACCTCGAGGAGGTGCCACATATATAGGACCCTTGACTTGAGGGCCTAAGGACTTTGGATTTGTAACTGCTAAGGTGATGGCGGGAGTACTTGATTTATTATTAGGGCATTTTGCTCATGTGGGAGAGTGGCTATAAACTTTGCAAGCTGTGCAGTAGCTCTGGCTGTAATCTCTTCGTGGCACTGCCCCTGAGGAGGGTGCAGGCTTGTTAATGGGTGGATTCCTGGGAGAGGGTTTGAAAGGTGTGGTTGACAGTGCCTGGGGCTTGCTTCAGCACTGTTTGGTTGAATGCCTGGCTTTCTTGCAGAACCCACATACAACGGGCTTCTGTGAGTGCCCATTCTTGGGCAGAGGGGTGCCAGAGGTGAAAGAGGGAGGGCATATTTTGTCCCAATGAACTTGCATGGGCATGATGGATGTCCCACTTGTTTGCGAGGCTACAGCACTCAACTAGATTTGTGGGCGCTTTTTTGCAGACATGGGTTGCTAGGGCAGAAAGGGCATAATATAAAAAGTTTTCAATCTTGAACCTCTCCAGGATGTCTTCAGCAGTGGAGACTCCCAGGGACTCTAACCATTTCGAGAGGGCCCTATCTGATTGATATGCCCAGTCAGTCCAGGTCTGTCCTGCTTCTTTTATCTGGCCTCTCCAGCATTGTCTCTATCATTGGGGGTGATCTTGCACTCCTTTATGATTGCCGTGTGCACTTCCGCCCATTTCCCTTGATCTGCCTCAGGAGGGCATTGAAAGCAAGTAGACCCTTTCCTCAGAGGAATTTTCCCAAGAATAGGGAGACTTCAGCGTGGATAGAGTGGGTATGCACTAAAGACCCTTTCTACAAGATCGAGCCATACCTTGGGATCGGCCTCGGTCCACTTGGACATACAGGTATGAGCCTGAGTGAGTGTGGATGGGCCAGGGACTGGAGAGGAGCTGGTAGTGACAATGTGGGCCATCTAGAGCTCATGGACCCGCTGCTTTTCCTCCTTTCCAGCCGATCCTTTCGTTCTTGTTATTTCTCCATTTTAGCTTGTTCTTCCCTTGCAAGTCTATCTAGCCTATCTTGTTCTTCTTTTTTCTCCTTTTTCTCTTGTTCTTCCTTCTTCGCCTTTCTTTCTCCTTCTCCTGCCTTTCTGCCTCTTCTCATTTCTCCCAGGCTATTCTTTCTTTCTCCTTCTATTGCCTCTCCGCCTCGTCTTGTTTCTCCCGGACTATTCGTTCTTTCTCCTTCTCCTGCCTTTCCGCCTCTCTTTCCACCTTGGTATTGCCTATTCTCTCTTGAAGCCAATCCTTCAGGGCTGTTCCTGACAGTCCTTTGTCCTTTCCAGCAGACATGTAGAACTTGATCCTCATTTTGCTGGGTTCTGGATGTCGTAGGCATCTTGAGATAACGCTATATGGGCATGACCCTTTAGATAATCAATATGTTTGAAAACACTTAAATTTCAGGGTGTCTCAAAAGACTCAAGTTTGTTCGGGATGAACTGACTTCAATATGTCTGAAAGACTCAGAGCTCTTCAAGTGAACAGGCTCAATATGTCTGAAGAGACTCAATATTGTTCGAAATGAACAGATTCAGGATGCCTGAATACGACTCAAAATTCATGAAGAAACAGTTTCAATATGTCTAAAAGACTCAGTTGTTCATGATGAACGAATTTTAATGTCTGAATAAAACATAGTTGTTTATGATGAACAAATTTTAATATATCTTGAAAGACGTAATTTGGATTTTATTTCAGATATAGACTTGGCCGGCTATAGCATGAAGGTTTGTTTTTTTGGTTCGCCTCATAGAATGTGATTTGTTCGCAGGGAATTGACTTTTGATTTTTGTCTCATAGGACGTGGTTTCAGATTCATGCACGGACTTGGCCGGCTATAGTATGAATCTTAAGGTTTGGTTCTGGGTGTGTTTTCCCGTTCCCGAGAATTTTTTTTCTTTTTTTTTGTTTTGCCTTGTAGGGCGTGGATTTGTTTACAGGGAACTCGTTTGGTTTTCTCCTGGAGGACGTAGGAATTTTGGTTTTATTTGTGCATGGACAAGACCGGCTATAGTGCAAATGTTTTTGGTTTGGGGAGTGTTGCCCATTCCAGAGAATTTGGTTTTGCTTATGATAAGAAAAGTTTTTTTAGGGGAGTCCCGATGCTTATTAAGTCCGGGAATTCAGTGAGCATCGTAACACTCTGGAAATAATAACCCCAACAAAAATAAATAAAAAAAGGATACAGCATAAACCTTAAATAAAAAAAAAATAATGCTTTGAGAGACACTGGGATACTGGCGCAGAGGAGATAAGGTTTACGTACTGATACAAATTGCTGGGTTAGAAACCAGCCGTTTAAGAGTACACCTCTATTTTTATAGGAGTGATAAGTTCATTGCCGAAAGACAGATAAGTTACAAAGTTATAATTTGTAAGTTACAGTGATAAATGTGCATATTTTGCCAACAATAATAAGAGATTTTTCCTCCAACCTAATATACAGTAAGTTCAAAACTTAATTTTGCCATGCACGGGTGCTGTTTGCATAAGTTCATGTGTGTACAAAATTACATTTCCGTATTTTAGCCTACCTCGCACATGACCGGAAAAGGGTATGTTTGCTCAGCTGGATAACCACTCAAGGTTTTTGTGTTGGGCTCAGTGATAGCTTCAAGGCCTGAAGGACAATGACCGGCATGGGAATTTTTCCGAGACTAACCACACGCCTATGAAAATGTCACCTTGCTGAAGCTTATTTAGAGGAAACCAAATATAAAAAGTTTCTCTTAGGCTTTACGAAAATTAAACGGAGAACGACAAAAAAGACCACACGGTCATAGCCAACTTCAATCAAAACGAAAGATTAGCACAATTATGAAAACATTGTGTTGGTAAAGTTGTATTTAGAAGAACCCAAATATGAAACTTTCTTTTAGGCTTTATGAAAATTAAACTGGGAACGGTGTGAAGATACGTGGTCACAGTAAACTTTAAGCAAAACGAAAGATAAATCCAAATAAACAAAAAAGGCTCCTTATGCTTATGAATAAAATAACGGGCTGTTATTGGATGGAAAGAACTTTTAAATGAAATAGATTCAAATATGAAGCACATTTAATTGCTCATGTGGCCTGAACAAATTTTATGCCTTTTCTGAGATTTTACTCGATAATGAGGAATTATACATTTACCTAACGGATTCCTATCCACTACGAGAGCGAGAGAGTGAGAGAGAGATTAAACTCTGAACTCCAGCGATACAGAAATTTGCTGCCTGACCCACGTGGGATCTAACATGTCCTTAGCTAGAATTCCAAGGCGGCAAATTGTCTGGATACCACAGGGAGGAAATACATGCACTATTTCATTTTTTATAATGCTTTGTAATTCCTTAGCTTGCCCATGTGAAAAACATACAAGCCCTCATGCAGGGGCTATCAAAAACTTGTCTAACTGATGCAAACTCTCTCCTCTCGATAATTGGATTGCAAGCATGTGCCTAACATTTCCCTAATGCTATTTTCAGTCACAATTTCATTTCATATCCTAGCATAAAATGAAAATACCCACTGTGTGGAACTCCTTGACTGTGCACTTGCGGATTTTATGCTAAAGGTTCATTTCTCCTCTCGTATTCAGCCTAGCTTTGCTAGTCGCTGACACTGCAAGTTGGGATTGTCTGCAATTACAGATTTGCGAGATCTAAGGCTAAACGGTCGCCATTTTTACAATTTTACCTGGGGAAATGCTTACCGTGAGCCAGTTATAGACTTAAATTTTGATTACGTTTCTTACCTCGATACTGATACATTATCTGACTGTTGTTGATTCAGCTAATTGTAAAAAACAAAGAAAAAGGGGGAATTTAACTGAGCTGAGGGCTCTACTCACAAAGTGGTTGTAAGTAAACATGTTAGGGTAAGTTTAAGATTACGTGTTTTTACATTAAATGAATTATCAGAAGATGAAATGAACTAATCAGGCATGCAAGGCCTAAGAGATTAATTATAATTGGGAACGCTTGAAGGTATATCCATTGGTGTGATGATGCTGACACAAAGCACAGTCAAGAGAGATTTTCACGGCTAACAAACCCTCTGAAAACAGAAAGATTCACGAATTAAAAGCCAGTAAGGACAGGGTAAAATATGCATAGGACAAGTCGCAGCACAGAGGGTGCCAAGGATGCCTTGAACACACGATTTTATATTATTATTCAAACGCAGGCATGTACATAACACTGCCCTAACAAGGCAAGGTTTATATGGAAATACTGGCACTTAGAAATGAAAAAGGATGTTTAGTATGAGAATTAAAACTGTGACAGAATGGAAGAACTTCTGCAACAGGTCACTTTACCTTATAGAAGAGGTGGCTTCAGCGAGGATAATGGAGTCGGAGGAGGGATAAAGGGTACACTGGTAAGAATACTAAGGTCCAGCTCAAGGTGACCATGTGGTGTGGCATTGCACTCTGAAGGAGGCGGGAATGAAAGGGGGAGGCAAGCGTCTTGTTTGCGTCCGGCAATGTCTCTAAACCTTGTTCCATTGGTCAGGCCCTTTTAAGACCTCGTATTGTATTACGATGCTTTCCTCGGGTAGATGGGGTTGGTGTCACTCCTCTATGCGGCGCATCATTTGCGAGTCAGTGCCAGGTGTTCTTTACAGACCACACCTTTCTCTTAATCTGCATCGCTGGCTCTATTCTGCCTCCGGCCATACTTAATCTCCTCATAACCTTATGTCCGAAATCAAAGGCTCCACAAAGTCACATGTTCAAAAGAGAAAGTGGAAAAGATAATACTGTACATAGCGCAGTTAACGGGTTTTGAGGAGGGGCCAGTATTCCTTTCGCCCTTCCTAGTCAGGCAGTGCTGAGCAACGCACTGTGTCTTTATTTCTCAGCTTTAGATTTAGCGTTTGGTGGCTTGGATGCTTGGGATGGTGTAGCAATATATATATTTGTATATACAATGATATGTTTTTAATTATAAAAAAAGGCATTGACACGTTTCCAATCTGCCTCTTCACCTATAAAATGAAAATAGGAATTTTAGGAAAAAGTAAACAAAGAAAAAGCGTAAACATGATTGAAACGAATAATATAAAAGATCAAAGGGTAATTCAAAAACTATGCTTTGGATGGTTTGTCTTTCAGGTAAGATTTTTGTGATAACCGATTCCGATTATTTCACAAAACTTTTAATCCCGTCTTGTATGTTCTTGAACGAGGTGTAAAAAACAATTCCCCAGTTTTAAATGTTATTACATTAATTTTTTGGTCACGAGGTAATTTTCTGCTTTATGAATCTTACAAGAAAGTAAATGTATAAAGTAAGCACTTAGTAGAGTATTAAGATAGTCAATTTTCACATTAAAATTAATTTTATGTTGATTACAAAGTCAAAACTAGCTTGTAGCAGAGTCGCTAAGAAATTTGTATGCAGATATGAGCATAAGGTTTTCCAAAATCAAGCAATTATTCTCTAAGGAGCTTTTACTTCTAGCCCAAAATTAAAAAAAAGATAGGGATAAATATTGATAAATAATAAATACTACTGATGATTCTTCGAACAGCAGTAACAGAAGAAATTTGCATTTATTTTGCTGATTCTACTTCCGATATTTGATTTTAAGAAAATAGTTGTTAAATAATATAAGGTATAACCCTTTCTGTGTGGAAGCTAGATTAAAATCCTATCGCCGATTTTTTGCAGAATTCATCTGACTCTCTTTTTGTTGATGTTGTGCTGTAACTGAAGACTGTTCAATGTCATTCAAGCGCGCCTTTTTTTATAATAATAATGGACAATAAAGATAATTTTGAAGCTTCATATCATGATTTGATTGATCGTAGTTTTCTTAGAATTGTCAACATAATGATCTTCCTACTATTTTGTGACTATTTACGACTTGTGCCGTTGTTTCTCAACATGTTTAAGTGTAATTAGTATGTTCTAATGCTGGAATTATCAACACCCTCAGGCTATATAGATTTCCCATTTAAATAAAAATATTCCCAATGGAGAATAATAATATCACTTTGAAGCCGAATATGGTAGCACAAGCTCAAGACTGTAAAAGTAAAAGAATAAAGTAGATTAGAAAAGCCGACTTAAAGAGGAACTTGATGGAAAATACTTCACATGTTTGCGGCTGAAATAAACACTAAATTCAAACTTATAATATACTGATGCTGGCAGAACGTTCTGAACGGCCAGGATGGTCCACATACATTATCATAAGTGAAAGATGTGTTATGGTACAAACAATTACAATGAAGTTATAAGGGAATCTTTTGCTCTTCTCCAAGCAGTTAGCTTTATTTCTTATATTTCTTATTATGATGGCGGGGAGACATTCTGTTTCTTTCACCGTTTTAATGTTCGGCCTTTTTTTAATGTATGGAGTGTCACTCCATATATTAGAAAAAAGCCAAACATTACATGGTGAAAGAAACAGAATTTCTCCCCACGATCATAATGAGAAATATAAGAGATCAGCCGACACCAAACACTGTCATGAGAGAGAGAGAGAGAGAGAGAGAGAGAGAGAGAGAGAGAGAGAGAGAGAGAGAGAGGAGGAGGAGAGGGACAAAGGGACAGATTTCGTCACCAACCCACGATTGTTATTATTACTGTAATATTCGGAAGATGAAACCTACTCATATGGAGCAAGCTCACAGGGTACTTAAAATTCAAGCTTCCAAAGATATGGTGCTCATTAGGAAGTAAAAGAAGTTAAAGGGTAAAACAGAAAGAAGAGATCTCACTTATAAAAAGGAAGAAAATAAATTAATAAATTAATCAAAAGATAAAGATTTATTAAAATGCAAGGAGAATAGTATTAGGGTAGTAATGCATTGCATCTTCGCTTGAACTTCTGAAGTTCCAATTGCACGACATCCTCAGGGAGATTGTTCCACAGCCCAACGGTATGATGAATAAAGAGGACCTCTGGAACTGAGAAGTTCGACAGTGATGCACATTTACTGTATATTGGTGCTACTGTTTAGCGAATCTTGTTGCTCTCGGCAAGAAAGGGGGATCAGGGATCAATTGTGAATATTTTCATTATTATTATTATTAGATTTATACAGCGTGTGTCGCGGGCAGACGTGTTGGAGGTCTCTCTTACGTTTTTTACCTAAAAAGAGGGGGTTTTCGCTCTTGGTGATTATACCTCTCACAGAAGGCAATGTATTAATAGTGTCTGTACGTAATACCCGGCGCGTAAGCCGGTTAATGTTGTGTAATTGCAGATATATTAATCTACGCTCTGCCCCAATCAGTGCCCTCGGAATTTTACAAGTTTCAACTTCTCGAAGCCTATTGGCCCTGGGAAATGGGTAATAGAGTGTTGTGTATGTGTTAGTGCTTGGCCCTCCCTTTACCACAAAAATGTCATCTGACCAACCTCCAACCATCGTGCCAGTGACCCTGGCACCTAACGATACTTATGCCCCACACACAAGTCCTTGTTTGAAAATTCTTTCAGGATGATGGAATTGTACAACGAATATTGAGCATTCCTAATAAATAAGAATTTAGTTCCTCTTAAAGGTAATAAATGTTGCTAAAAACGCGCCCTTGAGTTTCGTTCATGACTGAAGTATTAAATGCGTAAACGAAACCGTTAGTAATTTAATAAATATAATGGCGTCTTTGGCTTTAATATCCATTAATTGAATTAATTATAATTAGGATTAATTTAAAGTTAAATAACTTTGAGTAAGTCAAATGAAATAATGAAGTATTTAAATAATTAAACCAGCATAGATATTGTTGGAACCTCCCCTTGTGGGTTACCTTGAGCGGGAAAGAAGTTAGTAGTAGTCAAGTAGCCACCACCGCTAAGTGAAAAGTTACTCTAAAACGTTAGACCAGGACGTTGAAATTCTACGAAGACACCTGTAGAACAACGAAACAGTGTGGCTAAGTAGCAATATATCTTTCTTTTTATCTCGTTTTTGTGCATTTATGGGAATCAGGAGGGTGTAAGCTAATCACATTGTTGCCTTACCTAGTTGATTGCAGGTGTGTTTAAGTAGATAAAATGCATTGTAAATATTTTTAATATATTTGTAAATAGGTGTTAGTAAACAAAATTTCTAACATCAGTTCTACAGGCTAATGTTGTTTGAATGTTCGGCGTTTTTGTGTAAATATAGTAATAGTATACACAGTAGGATTAATTGGTTGTTGTGTGTCCTTCCATAACTCAATTGAGTTCGGAAGTTCTGCGGTCTGTTGAGTCAGTTTAATATAGCCTAGGCCTAGTAGCATTATGCAATTATTAATATTAGGCCATTCATATGTGCGTGATATCCAGCGAATGGAAAATTGGCCTCAGTTCACCCGGTTGCTTTTAAAGGCTAATTCGACAGTAGACCTTGAAGTAAAATTCCAGTCATACCCGGGAAAGGATTTTTCTCATTATTTGGAACACCCAGAGTTGTTCAACTTAGTTGGTGATGCTTATCCGGACATCATCGTGGTTGTTTTTGGAGGTAATTCGATAGTTAGCTCATTAACCAACCATGAATTGCGGAGCCATTTGAAGTCGTTTTATAGCCAGCTAAGCAACGTTTTGCCACCGAGCTGCATCAGGTAGGCAATGCAAGTTGAGGCTCGTAGGCCTCGTCAAGGAAATAGGTTTGGTGCAACCGAGCATAATGAATTTAGAAAGCGTCACAATATAGTAAACGCTTATTTAAATCGGTAAATAAACCGTAAAAGTTTGCTAGACAGCGTAGTGCAGCTTGGCGGTAACGGCTATATAGACAGTGATAAGCAGTTCGCTGCTGATGGGATACACTTGTCAAGTGCTGGGTTGGCCAAGTTTAGGCAAGCGTTGGTTAATGGCGTGAAGTACGCTCTTAATATGAGGCTGTAAAGTGCATGTGATGTTGGGGAGTAGCGGACCTATTATTATTGTTTGTTTGTTTGTTGGGTCTATGTCGTCTTCTCTGTGCATTCACCATGGCTGCTAAATCAGAAATACTGTAGGAGCTTGGGGATAAACCGGCTGAATTGTCCTTGGGAGTAATTAAAAAGAAAGTAAATGCTATTAGAACTAGTAGAGCCTCTCATAAGCGAAAATTAACAATATATTGCAAGAAACTCTGAGTTACATCAAAGTGGAATACTTTCTACTACTTTGTGCAGAAGGCAAATAAAGGAAATTGATGCTAAAATTTCGAAAGTCAAGGAGTGTGATGAGGTAATTAATTTTATAATGCAAAAAACAGCCCTAGAGGAAAAGGATAGTACTTTCTTTAATGAAAAACTGGATAGTCAAGCTACATACAATATAAATATAGCTATTAGTTTAGATGAATTTGAAGACTATCTAGTTGATAGGGTGGTTCCATCTTCTGATGAGAACATAAGGGTTGGAGTGAGTTCATGTCAGAAGGGAAACTACCTCCTTTGCAGCGTACTTTTTCAATGGTAGAGAAAGGGATAAATTTACTTACCCCAGTTTCAAGCCCCAATTTGATAATGCTATTGGTTCTAAGAAACATTACTCTGATTCTGCTAAGTTATCATATTTACTTGGGTATCTTAAAGGTTACTTGATGAAGAGCTTCTAGACAATCTTAAAGGTTACTTGATGAAGAGCTTCTAGACAAAAATGTTATTATTGATGAAACTCTAAAGAATATATTAAGTTCGGCTCCCAGTAATGAGCATGATTCAGAGTTCACAAATATTAAGTTGTACATGTCTGAAGTTAGGTCTTATTTAAGTGAACTCCAGAAGTATGGAGTTGATTTTTTGGAGGAGAATACTCCAGGGAATTATTTGTGCGCCATATAATCATGAGCAAATTACCTAAAGTAGTATTAAGAGCGTTAATTAATAAAACCTCTAATAATTACCCTACATTGACTGAAATTTTTGACAATTATAAAGATGCTCTGAAAACCCTAAGTAAGACAAATGCAGCCAGTAGAGGAATAAAAGAAAGAAAAAAAATCACCTAGTAATAATGTAGCTGGAGGCCTAATGCAGGTTAAAGGGGAAAAGTTTCCTAATGTGCAAAACTTTCAACCGGTAGTTAGTAAACCATCTAAAATTTCTTGTAAACTATGTGCTGTGGCTGGCCACTCATTAGGTAACTGTGACAAATTTAAAACTTATGAAGCCAAAATAGCCAGAATATTAGAATTACCTCTCTGTCCTAGATGTGCTGGTTCTGGGCATAATGAATCAGTATTATGGAAAAAAGGGAAAGTTGCACTTTCCATTTATGGTGTATATAGGAGAGAACATATAACGTCTCTCTGCCCTAACAAAAAATCTCCTACTAGTACAAATGTAAATTTGTGTTATGCTATGCACAACATAGAAATAGGAAACATTTTTCCTACTATGACCTTAGAACTTAAGAATGGGAAAAGGTATCGTAAAATAAGAGGCCTGATCGATTGCGGGAGTCAAAGGTCTTATATTATGAAAAAAGCTTCTATAGAATTGTGTTCTAGTTATGACAATTTGTATAGTGTTGATCATGATGTTAGTACCTATATAGGTGAACAAACTTTGAACTTTAAGCAAATGTCTACTGGCATAAAAATTGAAAATAAGGTTTATTTTGTTCCTTTATTGGTATGTGAAAAAATGAGCATTAGGTTGGAAATTCCTGGCATGAATTTAGTGGTTGATAAATTAAAGGCTGCAAATTTCGAATTAGCTGATGAAGCCTTCAATGGACATGGGAATCATGAATTTGAAATTGAAATGTTAATTGGTATTGATATAATTCAATATTTTTAATTTCATAAAGAGATATGTGCTGGAGGTAATTGTTTAATTATAAACAACAAGGTAGCTCCTATTGGGAATGTATTAAATTTTCTTGATTCAAAACAAGGCAAGGGACTGTTTGACGCTCATGTAAGAAAACCTGTCAATGTTGAATATATTAGTGCTATAACAAAGACTATGGTAAATTTAGTGAGGACCACTTAAGTCTTATTTCAATCCTCTTGAGCATATACTAACTGATTGTGAAATAGATAATGGGCTTGAAAATCTTTTTAGTTTTGAGTCTGTGGGGATTAAGAATAGTGACAAAGAGTTAGTGTCTTTTGATAAACAAGAAATAGAGAAGTTTAAAGAAGATATTACTTTAAAGGATGGGCATTATCATGTTAACTTACCTTGGTATGCTGACAAAATCACCAAAGTACCTTCTAATCATTTTGTAGCGCTTAAAGTGTTAGATAGAACTATGGAACTTCTTAATAGGAATGGTTTAGTAAAGAAATATGAGGAAGTCTTTGATAATCAATTGAAAGAAGTAATTATAGAAGAAATAATAGTAGATCCTGCCAATTATGAAGATTACGCTTGATTCCATATAGCCAGCAATCAGAACTGAAGAACAAATAACTAAAATAAGGCCAGTTTTCAATTGTTCTTTGAAAACCTCAAAGGACCTGCCATCTTTAAATGAGGCAGCATATACTGGTATTGACTTAATGGGTTCCATTTTTAAATTGCTTTTTATTTCAGAACTAATCAATATGCTATGTTAGCCGACATAAAGTCTGCCTTTCTTATGATTACGTTGGCCAGTGAATATGATCAGAATAGATTTTGCTTCTTTTGGAGAAGAGGAAATAAATTAGTTTATCGATATAAAACTCTTGTTTTTGGATATACGTCTTCTCCTTTTATCTTGAATTATGTAATGAAACATCATAATGAATCATATCCTCAAGACAAATGTAGGCAAATATTAGATAAGTTTTATGTAGATAATTTGATAGTGACTAGTAGTGACATAGGTGAATTACATGAGCTATATAATCTTTGTTTTTCAGGAATGAAGGAAGGTGGATTCACTTTAAGATCATGGAATTCAAACTCAACTGAGTTAAGGGAGACCATGAAATCTGATGATAGGTTAGTAAAGCATGGGTGCACAGAGGAGAAGGTATTAGCGTATGGGTATAATGAAATAATGACATTTTAAGTATAGCTGATTGTGTGGTAGAAGTAGAAGCTGACACCAAAAGGAAAGTTTTATCACAAATATCCAAGGTTTTTGATCCACTTTACTTTGTTTTACCCGTCACTGTTAAAGGTAGAATCCTAATGCGCAAAGTATGAAGTTAGAAATAGAATGGGACCAGAAGGTGCACAAAGAAATAATGAATGCAATGAAAACTATCAGTAAAGATTTTGAAATGTTATCTCAGTTATCATTTCCTAGACAAGCCATAAATGAACAGAAATCTTATGTACTGCATATATTTTGTGATAGTTCTACTGAAGCTTATGGATTTGTGTTGTATGCATGTGATGAAGAAAATAAAGTACTTTCTTATTTGCTAAAGCAAAGCTCGCTCCTTTAAAATGGGGTAACGAGCACAGTGTACCTGCTTTAGAATTAATGGGAGTAGTCTTAGCTTTGAAGTGTTTACCAACCTTAATGGAAACTTATAATAATATTCAATTTCAATTTGTAAATATTTGTGTTGATGCTCAAGTAGTGCTAAATTGGATTATAACAAAAGAGCCTAAAGTGAAATCTAAATTTGTAAGAAACAGGATACTGGAGGCAGATAGTTTTGCTGGTGATTTCTCCAATGAATTTAACATCCCTATAGTTTATCATTATGTGCATACTGACCAGAACCCAGCTGATTTAGTTACAAGAGGATTGTCATATGGAAAGTTGTTACGAACCGAGTGGCTCGGCCCGTAAGAAAAAAAAAAAACACAGGATCTTTATAGATGGAAAAACTATTGGGGCTGCTCTGGCTAATCGACAGCTCGCACACACAAAGAAGGAGGAATAAAAAAAATACAGGAAATTGTTATAAAAATAGATTTATTAATATTAAACTTAATAAAAATCTTAAATAAAAAAGAAAGCCATAACAAAATGAGCCAGGTCCGGGCCACGAAACACAAAAATAAAGCAATATTATTTTATATCAAAAAGAAGTACCAGCAGCAGTCGATACAAAAAAAGCCATCTCCAGCGAAGTCCACCAACTACCGACAACAGGCCGTATTATCACGACGTCCTGCTGCCGTCTCGCCAAATACCAAGGACACGGGGCCACTGCACCCGAGCCAAAACCGCCGACAGGGTCGCCACCTGCGGCCAACAAACAACCATCTTCGTTGGTGCGCTGCTCCAGCCTGGGCCCAAACACCGGCTGCCCAAAAACGTCCTCAAAGTCGAACTGCTGCTGGTACTCAAAAGTTCTCATCCTCAAGAGAACAACCCGTTCGCTACTGCTGCCCGAACCTGACTAAAAGTTGGCGCCACGCCACCACAGACGTCAACAATCCTGTGAAAATAAGAGGATGGGAGAGGATTAGCCAAATAAACAAACAGGTAACTACCGTACCGCCCATAGAACCACCAAAGATCCTAACAAAAGTACTTGTTACAAAGGAATTGTTGGTTAGAAGGACCTGATTGGCTGTCTAATAATTTTGATTACTGGCCTAAATATCCGCTATTAAGTATTTCCCCTGAAACTTCTTCTTCTTCTTCGTTTTAACGTGCCTTTTTCCCATTTTTGTATGGGGTAAGCACGATGCCTTCTTTTGAAGGACTTTGATTTGGCGATGGGGTAGGCCGTAGCCTCGATCGGCTGCCCTGGCTGACGTCGCTTAGATCCCAGTAACGAATGTGTACATGTATTGTACCATATCTGCAGCTCCATTCTCCCAGCAGCGAGGAGAACTGGGCGGTTAGGTCGACAGTTCGAGACATGTGAGGTGTCTGTTATGTTTTTAGAAGATGTTGGAGTGGCTTTGTATATAAGCTGAAAATAAATGTAAATTATGTTAATGCTGTAAATAGAGTAAACACTGGCATTTTGAATATAAATAAATTTTCTAGTTGTGATAAATTGTTAGTGTACTAGTTATTTGTTTAAACTTGAATGTAAAGTAAAGGGAGGGGATCCTAAGGTTAAGGATTTAGAATATTGGATTAAGACGGTACAGTCTGAGCACTTCTCCAAAGAAATAGAATTTTACAGCAGGAAGTTAAAACTGATAAAGATTTTCAAATATTAGTATCAAACTTAAATTTATTCCTTGTTGATAATGGGATCCTGCAATCAAGAGCAAGAATAGCTAAGCATTTTTATTTTGATTATAATGTATACAACCCCTGTGTTATTACCTGAAGGGCATCAATTTACTTCTTATATGTTAATTATTGTCATGCCAAGGTTCAACATATGGGGACGGAACTACTTTAAATTACCTTAGGAACAGGGATACTGGATACCCAAAGGTTTAGTAGCTTTCAAATCAATAATAAGTAAATGCACAGTGTGCAAGAAATAGAATGCATTGGCTTACAAATATCCTAGAATGGTAAACATGCCTAAACACCATATGAATTTGGTAAAACCCTTTATGCATGTTGGAACATTTCTGGGTGAAGGATGAAGTAACTGGGAATAATGTCAAAACGTTCATTTTAATATTTACCTGCCTTGATATAAGAGCAGTGCATTTTGAACTATTACCCGATATGTCTACCCATAATTTCCTGTTCGCTTTTCAAAGGTTCTGCAATAGTATGCTGTTCTTAAATATGTATATAGCGATAATGGTAAAACCTTTGTAAAAGGTGGTGGCATATTGAAATCCTCTTTAGCATCTAAAGAATTTCGAGAGGAAATGGAAAAGTGAAACATCAAACATATCAGAATCCCTTTGTATTCTGCCTGGGTAGGGGCTGCCTGGGAAAGGCTGATTAGAATTGTAAAAAAAACTGCCTGTATAAAGCCATTGGAAGATCTAGGCTTTCTTATTTTGATTTGCTAACCACCTTATCTAATATTAAATTAGCAATAAATTCTAGACCTCCTACTTATAGATCTAGTACTGCCAACCTTGAATTTATCACTTCAAATTAACTTTTAAGACTTCATGGAAATTCCTCCTTAGTCTTGAGGAAGGAAGAAGAGGAACTTTGGCGAGAGCAAGATCCTGGTGCTTTGGAAAATACCTTAGTATTACAGGAAGAAATATTGAATAATTTTAAAACTTTGTGGTACGAAAATTATCTATTAAGTCTGAGGGAGCATTCAAGAAATATTTATCAGAGTAGCTGGGAAGACAGAATCAGAGTAGGTGATGATGTTTTGATAAACCTAGACCCTTTTGGATGTTAGGGAAGCTTTTGGAACTTGTAATGGGCTTTGATAATAAAATAAGAGCAGTCAAGCTGAAGCAGGGAAATGGTGCAATTGAAGACCTATGGATATATCAACTAGGCAGTCAAGTGTTCAGGCTGGGTCTGATGGAATGGTGTCTGATAATCCTCCTGATAGTGGGCCCAGTGTAATAAATAATAATGGTAGTAATGGGCCTGCTGCCCCTGGAACAGAAAGGTCTGTCAGACCAAAAAGAAAGGCCACAGAACGATTTCAGCAAATGATGAGCGATCATATTGCCCATTTGTAGTGCATAAAGGTTTGTTCATATGTAAATATTAATAGTTCATTAACAATTAGGATAAGTAAAATTGTATTTATAAGTCAATATTAAAATGCTACACTTGTTTGAAGCAACCTTGCTTGGAACAAGTGGGGACAAATGCTACTTTTCTTCTCTCATAGAAAAGAGGACTTTAAAATGCTACTCTTTCATTCTTGTGGAAGAGAGGAAATACCTTGTGCATAAAATAATGTACAAATAAGTTACATAAACATTGATATTGAATAATTTGGTTTATGTAAAATTAAATATCAAAGTATCTTAATTAAATAACTTTATCAATAACATAGGTGTGTGTTGTAATTTAAGTATTTCATTGATTTAATATTAAGTATTGTAAGTATTAATTGCAACAGATGATATTGCAATCCTCGAAGGGGAATATGTTGGAAAATTCTTTCAGGATGATGGAATTGTACAACGAATATTGAGCATTCCTAATAAATAAAAATTTAGTTCCTCTTAAAGGTAATAAATGTTGCTAAAACGCGCCCTTGAGTTTCGTTCATGACTGAAGTATTAAATGCGTAAACGAAACCGTTAGTAATTTAATAAATATAATGGCGTCTTTGGCTTTATATCCATTAATTGAATTGATTATAATTAGGATTAATTTAAAGTTAAATAACTTTGAGTAAACCAAATGAAATAATGAAGTAATTAAATAATTAATCCAGCATAAATATTGTTGAACCTCCTTTGTGGGTTACCTCGAGCGGAAAAGAAAAGTTAGTGGTAGTCAAGTAGCAACCACCGTTATGAAAAGTTACTCTAAAGCGTCAGACCAGGATGTTAAAATTTTACGAAGACACCTGTAGAACAACGAAACTGTGTGGCCAAGTAGCAACATACCTTTCTTTTTATCTCCTTTTTGTACATTTATGAGAATCAGGAGGGTGTAAGCTAATCACACTGTTGCCTTACCTAGTTGATTGCAGGTGTGTCTAAGTAGATAAAATGCATTGTAGATATTTTTAATATTTGTAAATAGGTATTAGTAAACAAAATTTCTAACATCTGTACTCGTGAGCAATTGTCTTTACTTTATCCAATACCAATCGAAACGTGCAGATGTCGAGTCAACTATACATTCTGTCAGTGCAGCCTTCTCCGACGAGGAAATTAACTCTGCATATACAAAATGCAAAAACCTGATACCAGATACCATTCTCCAGGAGCGACCCACGAAAAGTCTATCCTCTCGCAAGAAAGTATCATATATCACTAAATGGCTAAGGACCTGCTCGGTGGAAATCTACGCCGATGACCCTTACAATCTGGCTCCAAAGGGGCCTGCTGATCTAAGCCCACCTGCAGTGTACCATACGGCAGAAAATGCCTTTCTAAAAGCAAAATCCCTCTCAGAAAAAATTAACAAAACCTCAGAAAAAATAGAGGAAGCACAAGACAAATTTTCACAGATCTGGGACGTGATCAAAGGAATACAGGAATCACTCAACACACAAATAACAATCTTTCACGGATCTGGGATGCGATCAAAGGAGTGCAGGAATCATTAGACAATCGCAGAGCAAGCCACCAGACTCCTTTCAATGAGGCATCCATCACTTCCTTGCCTCCCAACAACACTAGAGAAGTGAGGGTACGACACGAAGCGAGTTGGCCATACCCTCCCATGAGGGAACTGCCCTCTCTCCCTCGGATGAAGCGCCCACATCACCTGTAGACCTAATGGAGAGGACCGACGAACCCCCAACCTCCCCTCCCTTCCCAGTGCCTCTGGTGGAAGATAGATCCTCAGCGACGATCACCAGCCCTCGTGAGTCTTCCAACCCTATCTCTCCCCCACAAACTGCCGTCGTGGATGAAGATGTGATTGATCATGAGGGGAGTGAGGCCTGGCAGACACAAACAAGTAGAAAAAAGAAAAGAACGTCTCGAGTGTCTGCTGAACCGAAGCCCAGCATTCGTGAATCACCTCGCCTGAAACCTAAGAGATGTCACGTTGTGATTCACAATTTACGGTCATCGGTGAAGCTAGATGCCATAGTAGAGAGAGTCAAGTGTTTCACGGGCTCCGACCCTGTTATCTCCCACGAACTCCCATGCAAAATTAAGCATAAAGTGGCCTACAGGATTACCTGCCTATTTCACCACCTCGATGCTCTTAAAGGCGAGAATTTCGGTCCTAACATAAAAGTCTCAAAATAAATCCTAATCCGGGACCAACCTCCCCCAGGGGAACTTACTGACACCCCAAGTAGGGGTTCAGGCGCAGACTCGCCACCTGCCACAAGTGCCAGCCATCCTCCTAAGCCGCGTGAATGCCCACCCCCATTGGCCAATCCCCATCCACCCAAATGATCAACTCACTCATTTCCCATCTTCGTGAGCTGCCATGGATACACTAAATATAATGTCTTGGAATATTTTTGGCCTCAAGCGGAACATTCCTCCCTTAAACGTGTTCCACAAAAACTTCAAAGGCATCATTGCTTTACAAGAAATGCTCCTCTGGCCTCATGACCTTCCCATGTGTGATTCAGTGCATGAAGACTTCAGAGCTTTCTCGACCTCATCGATGCAAGTTACAGATCACATTGTAGACGGTCGCCCGAAAAGGGGCCTTTCTTTCCTGTGGCACAAATCGCTAGACAGTATGGTGAATGTGTTGACCTATAGGAGTGATAGAATCCTGGGGCTTCAAGTGACAGTAGGGAACTCAAGATCCTAATGATTGATGTTTATATGCCCTGGGAAAAGAACAATAATTTTGATCAGTACTGCATTATCCTAGGTGAGTTACACGGCATTATTCACGACTCTACTGCTGATCTTATTTGTATAATTGGGGATCTTAATTCTCACCCCACAAAACATTTTTATGATGAACTTACTCGCTTCTGTCAAAATCACGTTCTCTGAATTAGCGATGCAATGCTCCCCCCTCCCTCCTCCTATACCTATGTACAGAACAGAACGGACACAGATGCAACGTCCTGGCTGGACCACTGCATCACGTCCCCTGAACTTCATGATTCTATTGTGACTTGCAACATTCGCTACGATCTTGCAATGGGCTATGATCACATCCCCTTACAGGTGTCATTCAGTACCCCATCCCTCCCTACTATGAACCCCTAACTGATTGCCCACCAACTGTTAACTGAGATTTTAAAAACCAACAGAAAACCAGATCCTTCAGGGAAACCACAGAAACCAGGCTGCGTTCAATAGCCTAACCGGCAGACGCCTTACTGTGCACGAACCCAAAATGTAGAAATGATCATCACAGGAAAGATCTAAAAGAATTCTATTCGAATATAATTTCCGCTATGCTCGCCTCCGGCAGGGATATCTTTAGTTCTCGTCAGGCAACTCTCGTAATGTACCTGGATGGAATGAATTGGTTAAAGATTTTTATACACATTCACGAGAAATATTCCTACTATGGAGGCAAAATGGTAGCCCAAGGGAAGGACGCTTTGCACTGCTAATGAGGCAGGCGAGAGCACAGTTCAAAATTGCCCTTAAGCATTACAGAATGAATGAAAAGCAACTAAGAGCTGATGCAATGCCTAGGAAATTAAAATCTGGCGATTACCCTCGACTTTTGGAAGGACATTCAATCCCTAAATCCCAAAACTAAAAAACTATCACAGAGAGTAGGAGAAGCCGTCGGTGAAGAGGCTGTCGCAAGGATGTGGGGCGATCACTTCAACACCATCCTGAATTGCATAAACGATCAAGACTCCCGCAGGGATGTAAATACCATCCTTACTGATAATATTCAGTTTTGTTTCACCGATCGTATTACACCCGGTAGCATCAGAGAGGCCATAAATAACCTACCTAATAATAAGTCGCCCGGCTGTGATGGTCTGCTTGTTGAATCTTTCAAATTCTGCCGTCCGATAATTTACATTTTGCTAGCTGTTCTGTTCAATGTGCGCATAATTCACCAGTTTCTTCCTGACTCCCTACACTTAGTTCACTTAATACCATTAATAAAAAAAACAAGCTAAAGGATGCAGCTGACCCTGGCAATTATCGCCCTATTGCAATTAATACAATTGCATCAAAGATACTTGAGTCCGTTCTTCTAGTGAGACTTCTCCCCTTTCTACACACTACTGACAACCAGTTCGGCTTTAAAGCAAACCACTCAACCAACACCTGCACCTACATCCTGAAAGAATGGCTGAACTGTTACCTATCATCAGCCTCTCCTGTTTTCCTATGTTTTGTAGATGTGAGAAATGTATTTGACAGAGTAAATTACCTGAAGTTCTTCCTGAAGCTGCACAAACAAGGCACACCTCTATATCTAATTGGCATTTTATGCTGTTGGTTCTCCACACAGCAATTCTGTGTCAAATGGGGTATAACGTACTGTCGTACACCTTCGGCTCCCTAAACGGACTCCAGCAAGGGGGCATTCTCTCTCCAAACCTGTTTAACACGTACACAGATGCCCTAAATGTCAAACTGAACTCACTCCCAATCGGATGCATTATAAACGAAACAGCAATAAACAACTTCTGTTACGCTGATGATATGGTTCTGATCTCCCCATCAGTGCAAGGTCCCCAGCGACTCATCAACACCTGCCGCCAATGTCAGAGGAATTTAATATCCTATACAATGAAACCAAGACCCAGTGTATGTCGCTGCTCCCGAGATCGCTTAAGCATATTGCAGAACCACTAATTTTCCTCGGAAATCATCGTCTGGAATTTGTGCATGAATTTCCGTATTTGGGACACATTATCACGGACGACCTAAAAGATACGGCAGACAGAGAACAGAGGCGTCGTAAATTATGTGCACCTGGCAACATGATTGCAAGGAGGTTTGCCTTCTGTCACCGAGAAACGAAACTGCTGCTCTTCCGCACGTACTGCTACAGTATATATAGGTGTTCCCTTTGAACGAACTATACCCGAGAGACCATGAGACGCATCACTGTTGTTCACAATGACATTCTGAGACGCATCACAAACACACCTCGCTATCACTACGCCACTCAGATGTTCATAGAAAACCGCCTGGATAACTTGAAAATCACTGTGAGGCGACCAATGTCCGGTCTGATCACCCGACTGAGAAACAGCAGCAATTCGCTCATACAAAGCATCCTAAGCAGTGAAGCAAGAAGATCTAAAATGTGGGAAAGATGGAATAATGAGGCGTTTGTTCCATAAATGACTTATTCTCTATTTTTGCAATTATGAAGTGTCACTTCCAGAATCTGTCATTATTATTATTATTATTATTATTATTATTATTATTATTATTATTATTATTATTATTATTATTATTATTAAAAAGGATGGCTGTATTATGCGAATTTATCTTATATAGTGTCTTTTCTATCTTCCTGATGATTCGCTTTTCAGGCTCAGCGATGTTAGTCAGCAACTGGCCGATATTCATGCTGGAAAAGGATAGTGTGCGAAATATGGGAAGTCTTTTATTAAAATATTCAATCAGAAATCGTTCGTCTGGATTCAGGTTCTATTTTAGGTACCGTCGACATGTTTCGACCAGCTCGTTGGTCATCCTCTGGAAAGTTGCAGAAGGTCTGAAGAAACGAGGTTCTCGGGTTGGTATTTATAGGGGGTCTTGATCGGTGCTGAATTATGATTGGCTGCCTGGGGCATGTACCAGGCGGAGCCTATTTTCCCAGGCCGATGCTAGTGAACCGAGGCATCCTCGACGGCATGAGCACCGGTATACCACATGGTTTTCTTCAAGGGGTCCTGCTGAGGGGGCTGGGTTGTTACGCATAACCAGGCTGCTCGTCTTTTGCTCTTATAATAAATAACCAGATGTATATTCTTTTTGGAGTCAACAGGGCTGACATTATTTTCGATGATGTTTTTTGAGGGCGTTTCGTCTTCTTTATATTTATGGTGAAATTGTCCTATATAGAAGAGCTCTATGCGTTCAGGGGCATCGGGGCGAGGTTCCTGATGGTACCATCTATCGATGTTCGCCTTGATAAACTTCTATATGCCAGTTTGGGTGTCCATTGTCGACGAGGGTCTGGGCTACACGTTCTATTTCTCCGTGTGTGTCGTTCCAGGAGGAGCAGTGTGAGAGGGCCCTCCTGACGTACAGGCGCTGATGGGTTCTCCCTGGAGTCCTCTTCGCCAATTTCTATATGGGCACTGTGGAGCAAAGGGTGTTGAAGATATACACCAACCAAGAATGTACGTGCGCTACATCAACGACACCTTCGTCAGCGCCAATTCACAAGAGGAAATCGAAAACCTGAGGCATGCATTCCACAACCATAGCTGCCTCAGTTTCACGATCGAGCAGAGCCAAAACCACTGCCTCCCCTTCCTTGACGTCCTTGTGGAACAGAGAGAGGCCTCTTTCTCTACGAGGGTCTACATGATACGCACGAACCTGGGCATGTGTATGAACGGGGCGAGCGAGTGCCCCGAGAGGTATAAACGCTCCACCATCAGCGCCTATGTCAGGAGGGCCCTCTCACACTGCTCCTCCTGGAACGACACACACGGAGAAATAGAACGTAGCCCAGACCTCGTCGACAATGGACACCCAAACCGAATATAGAAGAGTCTATCAAGGCGAACACACCGATAGATGGTACCGTCAGGAACCTGCCCGATGCCCCTGAACGCATAGAGCTCTTCTATAAAGGACAATTTCACCATAAATATAAAGAAGACGAACGTGCCCTCAAAAACATCATCAAAAATAATGTCAGCCCTGTTGACTCCAACAAGAACATACATCTGGTTATTTATTATAAGAGCAAAAAGACGAGCAGCCTGGTTATGCGTAACAACCCAGCCCCCCTCAGCAGGACCCCTTGAAGAAAACCAACGTGGTATACCGGTACTCATGCCCGGTCCGAGGATGCCTCGGTTCTTACATCGGTATGACCACCATGCATTTTTCCAAGAGGATTTCCTGCCACGCCCAAGAGGGGGCTATCTTTAATCATGCCAGGACCGTCCATAACCAGAGAATAGAAAGAAGAAACATAATCACGAACATCGAAATAATTGACCAAACTACCGACCACCGCTGCCTATGCCTCTTGGAAGCATTGCACATTGGGAAGGAGAAACCAACCCTCAACATCACGCAGGAAATATTTCTCCTCTCCACGGCAGCCAGGAGACATGCACCGAGCGATCCCCATAGCGAACGTGCGAATCAAAATTCGGCATCGGAGGATCGAAATTCTTCCATTCATCTCCAGCACTACAACGCCGCTAGCACATCGGCCTGGGAAAATAGGCTCCGCCCGAGGGTACATGCCCCGGGCAGCCAATCATAATTCAGCACCGATCAAGACCCCTAAAAACCAACCCAGCACCTCGTTTCTTCAGACCTTCTGCAACCACGTCCAGAGGATGACCAACGAGCTGGTCGAAACATGTCGAATTTGGTACCTAAAATAGAACCTGAATCCAGACGAACGATTTCTGATTGAATATTTTAATAAAAGACTTCCCATATTCCACACACTATCCTTTTCCAACATGAATATCGGCCAGTTGCTGACTAACATCGCTGAGCCTAAAAAGCGAATCATTAGGAAGATAGAAAAGACACTATATAAGATAAATTCGCATAATACAGCCATCCTTTTTAATAAGACCTGTTTAAAAGAGGTCTACTCCTTCATATATTATTATTATTATTATTATTATTATTATTATTATTATTATTATTATTATTATTATTATTATATTCCTACGCTCCTTGCTATTTTTGGTACGGTATTCTTATTTCCTGTTATTACCGAGTTTAATATCATTGTAGAGTTTTGCAATTTTCAGTATTCGTATTTAGCCTTCTGGACCTGACTTCTGTAACCACCTAAGGACCCCAGATGGAAATTAATCGTCTGCAATCTGTATTTTTTATTGTTATAATTTTTAATAATTTTTTTTCTATTATTCCCCATATAATTACTGTCATTACCATTATTATGAATTCTATTTTTTCTACTTCTTCAGCAACTGCGTGGATACTGCCGATAATTATTTTTGTCATGTTATTTGATGTATCTAGGTTGTGTGTATTGTATTTGTATCTTCCATGTATATGGCACTGAGCGGCAATAAAGCTGATGATGGTGATGATGATGATGATGATTCAGAAAATGAAACCTATTCATATGGAACAAGCTTACAGGGACATTGCCTAGAAATTCAAGCTTCCAAAGAATATGGTGTTCATTAGAAAGCAGTAAGAGGAGGTAAAAGGAAATAAAGAAGGAAGAGATCTTAATTACTAAAAAAAATAAAAACAAATTAATAAATAGATAAAAATGTATTAAAATGCAAGGAGAATAGTATTAGGATAGTAATGCGCTGCCTCTTCGCCTGAGCTGCTAAAGTTCTAAATCGTACGAGATCTTCAGGGAGGTTGTTCCACAGTCCAGCAGTGTGAGGAATAAAGAGCCTCTCGAACTGAGAACTTCGACAGCGAGGCACATTTACTAACATTAATGCTGCTGTTCAGCGAATCTAGTTGCTCTCGGCAGGAAAAGGGGATCAGGGATCAGCTGTGAATGTAAAAGATCTCTGTTAATATAAAACTTATGAAAAGTGACAACAAGAGGCCATCCGTCGATGGTCCAAGTCATAACTGCTACTCTGAGGAAACAGAAACCTATCACCACGAATAACTCTATCTAAAAGAGATAAATCTCTGGCAGAAGCAGACATCCGCGCCGGAGAACAGTACTCTAATAAAGGAAGTACAAACGACCTAAAACAGGTTGCAATGATTTTATCACTGTTATAAATATATGAGGCCTTATGAACAATACGTAACTTTCGTGCGGCATTAGCTGAAACTTTCATTAGATGTTTCTCAAAAGTTAGATGTGAGTCAAAAGTTACGCCTAAAATAGTTAAAGCTTCAGATTCATTCAACAAAGTCCCATCCACCTGAAGGGGATGATGGGGTCGAAAATCTGTATGAGATCTGCTAATCAATAGTGTTTTTGTTTTACTGGAGTTCAGCCTCATACCCCATCGACTACACCATTCTCTGATCCGGTTCATGTCCCGACTGAAGCTGCCCTCAGCTCCATTTCTCGCAAGCGTTGACTTTACTACAGCCCCAAGTGTTGCATCATCGACACACTGAACAATTTTGTTTTCAAAGTCAACAACCATATCGCTTGTATCCACCAAAAATAGTAGTGGATCAAGAACGCCACCCTGCAGAACTCCAGACACAATAGGTCTTGGTTCACTAAAGATCCCATCAACAGCAACTAACTGCTGCCTACCTGTAAGAAAATTCTAGAAATAATCCTAAAACATATCCACCCACTAGGATTCTGAAGTGCCTTATGATTTACTAAATCGAAAATAGCACTAAAACCTATTTGAATAATCTACACTCAAAACCCTTATTAAGGTCTCTAGCAAATGGCATGTCAAGTCTAAAAGAGAATTGCAGGTACCTAATTGCTCTCTATATGCATATCGACTATCAGCTAACAATCCTTTAGATTCCACATACTTATATAGTGGCTTAAAAATAAGTTTTTCGGCAACTTTGGAGAGTACAGGGAGAACAGAAATTGGCCTGTAGTTACTGCAATACTGTATTTCTAAGCTTCTGCTCATCCGCAAACATACTACATCGACATAAAAATCTATAGAATCTAGCAATCTTGGAGACAACACACTAGAAACTTTTTTTTTTTAAATCGAAGAGAAGAAACCACCAGGATCATCTCCACTCCATCTATCAAGATTATCTAAATTTTTTAACATCCTTAGCACGAAATGCAAATTTTGTAATATGTTCAAGATGACAAGTATCAGGGAGAGGGAAATCTTTAGCTGATTACTTAGCTTCCAAAGCTCGATGAAGCAGTTCAGCCTTTTCCCCTAGGGCCACTAACCAATCTACCATCATCTGTTAGTGGTGGTGGAATGGAAGGTGACCCTGACCCAAAGATAGTAGATGCCACTTAGGTCTACCACAGATGAGGCTGAGTAATTCCTTCAAGTTTCCTCTTCAAGGAATTATTGTAATTTCTCTCTGCTGTATGCTAAGTTCTATTCGCAGCACGGCAAGACTAAAAAAAAATAGTGTAATTTTCATTCGAATGATTTCATCTCCATGTGTTAAATTTGGTCTGTTTATCATGATAAGCTCGTCTACATATATCATCAAACCATGGCTGGTCATTTGTCTGGAATTTGATGGCCCTCTAGGAACATACCTCATTAAGACAGCCATCAGCATTTCTTTTAACTTCTCCTTGGTATCAGAATCTAATATAGCATCTGAAATATTAAGGGCCTGACAAGCTTCAATAATGCGATCCCAATTGGCCCTACTTTACAGCCAGACCGTTTTCCCATTGGTGGCATTGGGAATATACTGATTGACAGATATGTCCATCTCAACGGCGCAGAGATCAGAAGTGCCTATATATTCATGGACCTTGGACTTGACAATATCTTGGACATCCGTGAATATGAGATCTAATCTATTACCAGAAATATTGCGTGGGTTCTTCAGTTAGCTGGACAAAATTGGAGGATACACAGTACTTAAGAGCAGACCGGCCACGTTGATTTGTAGAATTTTAATTTAGCAACTAGCTGTGCTTTGCATTACAGTCTCCACAAATAATGAATGAAGCTTTTGAATCCTGAGACTGAGTCATACTAATCCTTTCCAAGAGACAGTTATATATAGAATCGATGATATTTGGATTGTGGTAAATTGCAAATACGTAAGCACTGTAGAACTTACTGAAAATTTTAAAACAAAGAACTTCATGGCAACTACACTTCAAAATTTTTCTGGCGATAAATAGGTCATCCAGACTTAGTATATACAGCCATAACTTGAGCATGTGAGATGTTGTGACGATAAATAAAATCAGGGCCATCAAACCCTGGGATTAAAAGCTCAATCTTTGACTTGTTACTACTTACAAGAGTATCAGATAAACACATCAAATTGTTGTTACGGGCACAACTCCGGAGATCAAGAAATTTGGCCTTAAGCCTTGAAAATTTTAGTAAAATAGTTTTTAATTTTTCTTGCTGTAATTAGTAACAGGCCCAGGGTTCAGCTCAATATCTCATGGAGGAATTAAAATTGACAACATAAAATCAGTAGCAAAACTAATGATAGACTCATAGCAATGGTAACATTGTAAAAATCAATGGAACAATAAACAACAATACCATCAACAACAGCAACAGCATTTACATTATTTCTATTTTCAGATCTTGATACATATTAATTTTTTCTCTTTCTTTCTCATATACTCTGGTGTCCCATGGTATTGCGATATCAGTGAGCGATACTTTCTTCTTGATTTTGTCAATCAGCGTCATTATTATTATTATTATTATTATTATTATTATTATTATTATTATTATTATTATTATTATTATTATTATAATTATTATTATAATTATTATTATTATTATTATTATTATAGGTCTGCAGACCTTGTTAAATACCAGAATGTTACAAGCCAAAGGGTCCCAACAGGAAGAGCATCCAGGTATGGAAAATCAACAAGTAACATAGTGAACTAAGTAAGACAAATTATAAATAACCAGAAATTAGGCTAATGCCATCCTGCTAAAAAAAAAAAAGAAAATTGCACCAAACTGAACTTCAAAAGCCGCTGCATTACAATTTTCAAATCTTTATATCATTTAAATGGTTTTAAAGATGTGAACTTTGCCACAGTCACATTCAACAGAAATGGGGTACAGAAAAGGTAACCGAAAACTGTTCAAATTTTTATGATATAAATAAACAAGCAACTGTGCACGCACAGACTAACAGGCTGATTTTTTTTTTTTTAGTTTATTAATACTGTTTGACCCCTACAGTTATCTGTAATCTTAAAGTTACTGCAGATCAGGCGAGGGTCTTATTTTAATGGGTACTCTGGTTTTGGGTATTATCACATTCAGCAATGAAATATCATTATTCAGTCAAAGAGATTACGCTGTTTATAAAATATTTCTAAGTTTAGGGGGATTTTATTTACAACGAAAACAAGTGGTTACCTAACGCAAACATATGATGGCCCCCCAAAAATGGCTCCTTTGTGAAAAATTCGATCTCACTACAAAACTTTTTGTTTAACCTTGACTAGATGTCAAAGCGTGTTCTGTTACATTTATCATAGAAAGTCAACAATATACTGTAAAATTAAGGGCAAATCAAATGTGAGTAGATGCATGACACACTCCTGCTCTTTTGCAGAAAAAGAAAAGTGAAAAGGAAAATTGAATCAAGCCAGCAGAGTTGTAAAGGGTATTCTCATAGACATCCCTATGACAATACCGATTGATGAAAAAACAATAGAGATTGTGGTCTAGTGAAATGTTACAAAGACCTTTAGAGAGAGAGAGAGAGAGAGAGAGAGAGAGAGAGAGAGAGAGAGAGAGAGAGAACTCTCACTCTCGCTATTGTGTTATTTTATCGTATGAATATTCAACTGAGTCATTTCTTGTTTCTGCTACGCGTTAGATATACTGCATATTTTTTACTCGCCATGAAGTCAGAGTACAAGGCTGGCGGCAGCGCTTTTGGCTCTTTCTTTTTCTTTTTTTATCAACATGGCGTTAGCATTCTGTTTTGAGACCACACAAATTGGAACTGTGGTTGCTTCATTCACGTTTTATTCATTTTTATTTGGTCTTCCCCTCTTTTCAAATGTGTTCCTCGTGCATGTTTACATACTATTTTATCTTGTTTTTTTTCCGGATGCATATAGTCAGAGGGTATTTTGTTGTGAGTTTGTGTTCAAGGAATATTAGTTACTTTCAAAGTAAAAAAAATTTCACCTCAGTCAAACTGGTTGCTGAAGAGTTTTAAATTCTGCATGCCGAATGATAAGGGTTATCGACGCTAATGTTCTTTATATATATATAAAAAAATGGAGGTTAAGAAGTGACGCTGAAATATTTGTTAACGCTGCGGACAAAATTAAGCTCTTGGAGTTTCTAACGCAAGGAAAAGCCAAATCTTCCTTCTTATTCATTTTTATGCATAGAGGGCAACCAGCTGATGATAATTTTTAACGCACAGAGTCTACTTTTCTTTTACAGACTAGTTGTTGAATTATTCTATTTCTGGTTAAGTTCATTTTTTTAATATTGTCTTCCAAACTAAACTTTTTGTATTTATTGAAATATTGCACTAAACCTCTAAAGAGTGTTCTTTGCCTGTATGAACATCCCAAGAAAATCGAGAAAATTAAAATACTAGAAATTTTTATGTTACATAGTAAATGTCTTACCATATGTCAAGCAATGTAATATCTATATAATAGGGGTATAGTAGAAACAACTTAAGAGAACATTGTGTAATAGAAAATAATGATAAATACTAGGATTAAAAAATACCATTGTCAGGGTATACTATGTTCTAGGAATATAAGAAGTTAATTGACATTAGCATTCATTGCATCATTACTATCATTACATAAATGAAAACTTGGGTGAACGTTGTGAAAGTAGATATTCTTTAAACGTACCTAAAAGCAAAGACTTCTAAACGTAAAATCAGGTATGGTTTGAAGTTTTTTTTTTTTCCTTTTTCCTTGCAGTTTTATATGAGCCTTTGAGTCGAGTTAAACATTCACTTACTTTGCACAGGAAACAGGAATCATGTAACGTGAAAGGTGTTGAGTATTTAGAGCTTAGTCATTAGTGAACTAGGCTGGTAGGGAATTTAGACTATTAGTGGCAAATATTTAGTAAGCAGGTAGATAAGTTATGCGAATTGTCAAGAAATTTATGATGCTTCAGTAACTTGTACAGGCAATTACTAAAATTTCTACTATACAAGAAAAATAGTTTGCTTTAAATAAGTCAAAAATACTGGATAAAGACAGATAAGCTTTGCTTTATTGGCACCTAGGAAGAAATTTAGCATCAGATTTCCAGAGTTATCCCAAACATTTTCATTTTTGTTTAGTTCATGCGTGATTTATTTTTTGGCATACTACTCGAAAGTTTGAACGTGAAAATGACACAAACATTACTTTCTGCACAATTGTATTATCTGGTTTATTTTTCCCTGCAGCAATCTAGGTTTGTTTCCTTGATTATAATTTACATTACTTCCTAATCAGATGTATTGCACGATGTAATTGAAATGGCACTTCAGAATGTGTTATCTATTTATATCAGATTATTTTTACTATAAAATCTCTCCGTAAAGAGTTTTCAGTTAGTTGAAGAAGAATAGCTTTCAGTTATATAAAATAGAGCGAGAGAGAAACAACCATCGTGGCCATGTGTACACCCAGATCGACGGCGTGGCGATGGGTTCTCCCCTTGGAGTCCTCTTCGCCAATTTCTATATGGGCACTGTGGAACAAAGGGTATTCGAAGACATACAGCAGCCAAGGGTGTACGTGCGCTAAATCGGCGATACCTTCGTCAGCGCCAATTTGCAAGAGGAGATCGAGAACCTGAGGCGGGCTTTCCACAACCACAGCTGCCTCAGTTTCACGATCGAATATAGCCAAAACCGCTGCCTCCCCTTCCTTGACGTCCTTGTGGAACAGAGAGAAGCCTCTTTCTCTACGAGGGTCTATACGAAGCGCACGAACCTGGGAATGTGTATGAACGGGGCGAGCGAGTGCCCCGAGAGGTATAAGGGCTCTACCATCAGCGCCTACGTCAGGAGGGCCCTCTCGCACTGCTCCTCCTGGAACGGGACGCACGAAGAAATGGAACGTGTAGCCCAGACCCTCGTCGACAATGGACACCCGAAACGGAATATAGAAGTCTATCAGGGCGCACATCGATAAATGGTACCGGCAGGAACCACGCCCCGATGCCCCTGAACGCATAGAGCTCTTCTATAAAGGACAATTTCACCATAAATATAAAGAAGACGAACGCGCCCTCAAGAACATCATCGAGAATAACGTCAGCCCCGTTGACCGCAACAAGAATATTTATCTGGTTATTTATTACAGGAGCAAAAAGACGAGCAGCCTGGTAATGCGTAACAATCCAGCTCCCACTCAACAGGACCCCTTGAAGAACTGATGCCTCGGTTCTTACATCGGTATGACTACCATGCGTTTCTCCAAGAGGATTTCCTGCCACGCCCAAGAGGGAGCCATCTTTAACCATGCCAGGACCGCCCATGACCAGAGATAACAAGAAAAGACATAATCACGAACATGGAAATAATTGACCGAACTACCGACCACCGCCGCCTGCGCCTCTTGGATGCATTGCATATTGGGAAGGAGAAACCAACCCTCAACGTTACGCAGGAAACCTTTCTCCTACCCACGGCCGCCAGGAGACCTGCACCGAGCGACCCCCGTAGCGAACGAGCGAATCAAAACCCGGCAGCTGAGGATCAAAATTCTCCCATTCATCCCCAGCACCACAATGCCGCTCGCGCGCAAGACGAGCCCCGAGCATCAACATGGGGAGAGAAGGCTCCGCCCGAGGTGACGACGCCCCAGGCAGCCAATCCTAATTCAGCACCGATCAAGACCCCGATAAATACCGACCCGAGCACCTTGTTTCTCTAGATCTTCTTCAACAACGTCCAGAGTATGGCCAACGAGCTGGTCGAAACACGTCGACGGTACCTGAAATAGAACCTGAATTCAGACGACGAAGGACTTCTGATTGATATTTCAATAAAAGACTTCCTGCATTCTACACACTATCCTTTTTCCAATATGAATATCGGCCAGTTGCTGACTAACATCGCTGAGCCCGAAAAAAAGCGAATCATAAGGAAAATAGAAAAGACACTGTATAAGATAAATTCGCATAATACAGCCATCCTTTTAATATTATTATTATTATTATTATTATTATTATTATTATTATTATTATTATCCTTCAGGAGACGAACCCTATTCATATGGAACAAGCCCACAGGGTCCATTAACTTTAAATTCAGGCTTCCAAAGAATATGGTGTTCATTCGAAAGCAGTAACAGAAGGTGATGAGAAATACAGAAAGAGATCAGTTATTAGAAAATCAGATAAATTAACATATTAGGGAAATTAATGTTTTCAAATATCTTATCAAAGAACTATATTTTTTTTATCTGTGTCAGTCACCATAAGATATGCGTTGACAATATGATTAGATAATAGAAAAAAGTTACTAAGAGTAGATAGTATCTTATTCAACATCAACCCTAAAATATGTAGATAATAACAAAATATATATAATTACAAAAACAAACCAGAATAATGAACTGTACTCTCACTTCTAATACAACGTCATAACAAGGGTTTGCGTTATTCTTATTTATATGGTAGGTAAAATGTCGAAAAATGACATTTGTGTTTCGGCAAATTCCAAATGATTCTCTGTCCCGAATAACAGAAGATTAAGTTCAGTAACACCCACCAAAGCTAGTAATACTGTTTCTACTATTATAAATGCTAATAATGACAACACAACAAAACGCTGCACAAAATTTATTCTTATAAATGATGTGTATTTATGATGTTGAAACAGACCCATCCCTGCGAACTGTCCCTCAATGAAGTCAAATCCAATACCTCGTCAAACTCGTTCCCGACACCATAAATAAAGATGATCCGCGATGATTCATCTGTCGATCACCGATGCATAATATATAATTCCAATGGATTAACCGAAACTATTTTTTTTATCGATTATAAACAACGAACAATGAATTTCGTTAACAAAACTGTGGGTAAATCTCTCTGTTGAGAGATAGGTTCTCTTTGATAAACATCGAAATGTATTGCACAGAAGTAAAAGACATGATTTCTGACAAGATTGTATAATAGTTATATACTTCCCATCTCTTCGCATTAAAAAGAATTAAAAACGAGTATAATATGAATTTTATTTTATAAGTAACTGTTATTTAGAAGTTAAAAAAATAGCAGAGTTCATCTTACAAATGAAAAGAGACTGAAATAACAGTTTCTTTGTTTTAAGTGTCCTGGCACATGCTATCAATGAATAGAAATATTATCAATCCAATGGCACTAAGAGGATACACGTTCAACATTTATACTTCGCAACACCAGTTTCTAAATGAAGTTAACAAATAATGTTTTACATGTAGGCTGCTTCATATATTAAACGAATCGGAAAGAAAATGGAATTACGGCCTTTTCAATACTATGATGTTTTTCTTAGTGTATATTTAACCACTCATTACTAAAATATCGCATTACCAGTGTATAGACTGAAGGTACAGCTTATGCCTCTGTAAACATAAGCAGATGCTTTAAATTTATGCCATCACTCTTTGAAATTTTCTACACAATAAAAACATTTTATATCACACTAAGTGAGTAATATCTGCAACTGTAGCTTCAAATTTTTCCTATTATACAGATAAATTCTTTTTACACGAATCATTCACCCTTCTTCACTCCCCATTCCATGGGATATCAAACTCTCTCATGTGTTCTTCCAAGCATCTAAGGATTAAGAAATGAAGCTTGATTCATTTTAAAGTTCTTTGTAACTATAACTGTTGTATCATTTCATTACAGACTAACCTCAAAATCTCGTCCCATAACATGGGTACTAAACTTTTAAGTCCAACTGTATGTCATCCTATAAAGAAAATGCTGTGTTCAACAAGTTCCTTACTATATGTGTCCCCGGGACCATACATCTATAAACGCTGAATAACATTACGACTCCCTTTCCCACGTTTATAAATTGGATGTATGTTTCTCTTTGGATTATTAGTCACTATTTCTTTAATTCTAAGACCATGCCCTGGAAGTTATTTATGTTTTCGTTTTCAATGAGCATTTTTACGACTGGTCACCATTTCCTGGGATAGCAATCAGGTAAACCAGATACTGTCGATTCCTAGGTCCTGAAAGCTTTCCATTAAATCCACTTACCCAGGTATCCACTGCTTAGCAACATCATAACTATCCCAATATATATATATATATATATATATATATATATATATATATATATATATATATATATATATATATATATATATATATATATATATATATATATATATATATATACACACACACACACACACACACACACACACACATATATATATATATATATATATATATATATATATATATATATATATATATATATATATATATATATATATATATTATATAAATGTATTGGTTTGATGTGTGCATTTACAATTGGTTAGATTGCTTGTTGCACGATAGCCGGGAAACATGATTACTAAAGAAAAAAAAAAAACTGAAAATTAAAATTCATAGAAATACAGATGAAGGAGTAAGCAACTGGTGTCTCGGTGGCTCTCAAGATTAGTGAAGGAAAAACGTTAGATTAAAGTGATGGTAAAGGAGAGAAGACAAGGCCGTGCGGAAATATGGTATAGGAAGTTAAGCATATACTTTATGGAAAAATTGAAGGTGAACTAGCGATTATACACACTTATGTGCAAATAAATCTTCGAATGATTGTTGCAAAGGTAGTTTGATAAAACTACCTTTTTGAACTGTTGATGAATATGCGAAGAATTAAGTAATACCTGAAAGATTCAAGAGATTAATTTATGTAATTTCTGAGTAACAAGAAAATTGTGAAATAATTACTACTTTCATATAAAAAAAGAAAGGAAATTAAAGGCTCTGAGAATTTAATGAAAGCCTAGTAAACTAGAAAACCAACAAGACAATTTCTTATAAAAATTAGGTCGAATAGTAGATACTGATGTACCATCACCCAAAGAGGAAGTTAAATGATAAGAACAACTTCAGTCATGAAGTAGTGCTTGATGATCTATGCTAAAAGTAATTCCTTATTAAAAGTACTGTTAAAAGTAACGTAAGCATATTTCACGAACGGTTTAAGGACTTGTAAATAAACCATTGGCTATTTTAAGTGGCCCCCAAAAATGCCTACAGAATTCTTCTAAGAAGAAATGTTTGCACCGGTTCTCATTCTGTATTTATGAATCTTTTTTAGAGTGCAATATAACCGGTAATTCACATAAAAAACAAAGTTGCAATGGCCTAATATATTCAGCTATGATTACGCACAAAACAAACATTCTTTCTTATTCTCCCCGCACTACGAAAAAAAAAGTTACTAATATAATATTACATTTCTTAACATTATTTTCCTCAAACCAGAGTTCTTTTTATATAACATAGTAACTGTTTTCATAATAACAGATCAATGAAATATTAAAATAACAGTTCTAAATTAAAAGCTCAACATTTTAGGGATGCTTATGCATTACTTTTATTTTTCATAATATATATATATATATATATATATATATATATATATATATATATATATATATATATATATATATATATATGTATGTATGTATGTATGTATGTATGTATGTATGTATATGTATGTATGTATGTATGTATGTATGTATGTATGTATGTATGTATGTATGTATATATATATATATATATATATATATATATATATATATATATATATATATATATATATATATATATATATATATATATATATATATATATATATATATGTATATATGTATGTATGTATGTATGTATGTATGTATGTATGTATGTATGTATGTATATATATATATATATATATATATATATATATATATATATATATATATATATATATATATATATATATATGAATAATCATGGCAATGATAATTCATTGTCACTTTCGGCATCTTCCAAAAAAATAGTAGTAACCGTTTCACCAAAAGCGTAGAGCAGCACGACCAATTAAACTCCAACTTAATCCAACAAACCCTTTTACTGTTCTGGCCTTGTTTGTGCTGTTCAGCAAGAGGAGAAGCTCCTTTACGAAGTTCGGTAAAGGAAATTCCTCATTACGAGTCTAAAAGAAATTAAATTCTCATTAAAGGGAAACGAGAAAACAAATTTAAGTTGTTGGAATAACGAGGGAACTTTGATAATAATCTCTTGTCACCTTAAGAGCTTGTGTATGGAATTCGTGCCTTCGAAATTCAAACACATACGCATGCACACACATACACGCAAACACACGCACACAAAGAGAGATTGTAGAGGCTTTATTTTATTTTCACATTTTGCTTTCGATTTTCATGCGACAGTTTGTGTTTTATCAACGCACAAACTTGTAAGGATTACATTTTTATTACCGTCATTTTATGAACAGTTATTTCAAAAACTTCTTCTCTTTTCTGAATTTCTTTTCCATCAGCTACAATTTGACCTATTTGTATTTTTTTTTAGCCACTAAACGTAAACAAAGACAGCGTCCTTTTCTCTGTCAGCATTGCATAAGCTGTAAGGGATCTGTACCAGTTATTTTTTTTTTTCGGAAATCAACAATTTATGAAATGCTGTGTTCACTGGATTCTCTTATTGCCATATAAGTCACTTCAGTTAGAAACAATTCCTCGTGATAGCCCTCACTTGTTTAGGACTGATATTTTGTTTAAATTTGTGTTAACACCTATGTTTTTCAACCACTCCCAGCCCTAATAGCCTCGTTAAAATTTCATCTTCAAGTCCTGATTTCATGTAGTGGCTTACTGATTTCCCTGGCATTCTTCTAAGCAATAATAATAATAATAATAATAATAATAATAATAATAATAATAATAATAATAATAATAATAATAATAATAATAATAATAATAATAATAATAATAATAATAATAACTCAGTGTATATGAGTCTTAAAAAAGGAGAAAAAATTCATAATTATGTAAATGTACAAATATATTTTTAAGTAAAGCTCTATAGAGAGCTTTAGAAAATCTGTGCGATTTTTCTTTTCTCATTTGAAATGAAGAATAGTACAGATATTCGAAAGGTTTTTTGTATAGTTTATTGTAAAATATATTTGTTGTTATATAACTGCGGATTTGTTTCTCAACAACAACAACAACAACAACAACAACAACAACAATAATAATAATAATAATAATAATAATAATAATAATAATAATAATAATAATAATAATAATAATAATAATAATAAATGGATAAATTAAATATGAATACCGGATAAAAAGTTAAGTATACCTTAGTTTAACCAGACCACTGACCTGATTAACAGCTCTCCTAGGGCTGGCCCGAAGGATTAGACTTATTTTACGTTGCTAAGAACCAATTGGTTACTCAGCTTATTGTGGAATCCGAACCACATTATACCGAGAAATGAATTTCTATCACCAAAAATAAATTCCTCTAATCCTTCACTGGCCAGCCGGAGAATCGAACGCGGGCCTAGGAGAGTGCTAGGCGAGTACGATATCGAACCATCCAGTGAAGAACTTGATTACTGGATAAACTGTCCAGAGCTTTAGTACTTTGATTCCATGAGAGTGAACTTGTAAATGCTGGACGTTACTCTCAGATTACTCGGTTGAAAGTTGCTCTTGCCTACACTTCCGATAGCTTTAATTCTCTTGTGAATTTGCTTCCCAATCAAACCTGAGTAAGGTGCGGTTAACCCCGCATGGGGTGATATACTGAAATTCCTTTCTCCATTTGCTAGTCTATAAAATCTCAAGTTTTTTTTTGGAAATGTTTTTTTTTTTTCTATATATTTTTTCTATCAGGAATGTCAAAGAAACTGAACCCTGATGTTCATTTTCTTATCCAGACGAGAAAACAATGAATAAAAGAAAAGAAAAAAAGTAGCTTTTAAAATGGTGAAAGCAATATCATTATTATTTTATTATTTCAGTAGATGGAACTTATTCACGTGGAACAAGCACACAGGGACCACTGACTGGAAATTCACGCTTCCAAAGAATGTTGGTTTCAACCTCCCACCGCAGAACCCACACTGATCATGATACAGAGCCAATGAATTTTCATCGCCCTGTGGGAGACGCGAACCCACGACACCTGAGTGGTATGTCACGACACTAACCACTATAGCAGCGGACAAGTATCAGGGCAAAAATGTGCCGAACTGCGTAAAAAACTTGCTAACGGATGACCTGGCCAGTGTTGAAAAGCCCCTCTGTTCTCATTAGCTTAATAGTTAAAAGTTAAAGTTGAAGTTGTTGATTTCAGTCCTCCCACCGACTGTTGCCTCTCGGGCGGACGTCATCCGGGCAACCCCAACCCCCCACCATGCGGTCACTCATGGCAGTAACCATCCAACAGACAGTCTCACTATCTGCTCCTTGACGGGGAGCGAACGATGGATCCCTGAGCCTAAGAGACCAAAACGTCACCAACTGTACTAGCAGAAGGTGCTTGCAATAAATTTATACAAAAAAATGTATATAATTTCCTTGGTCTTGGAAATGACTATATAGCATTTATTGCAGAAAAGAATAAATCAAAATGCCCCTGAAGGAAAGTTCCTACAATGGTCATGCTTTAACAGATGACAAAGAGACTTCATTTGAAATATATGCCAAGATTTCATAGATACATTAAAGTATGTTATTATTTGTATTCAAAGGCACTAATTTGTTACAATAGGTTTAGAAGCCAAGAGGTTTTCCAAAATGACCAAATATTGTATTAAATCTTCGGGAAGCGATGAGTCATTCCTCATCTAATTAAATATAAAGTCAAAGAGTCGACTAGGGATACGTGTGGTATATTTTGATCGCTGATAAAAATTTCCTTATTATGTATAGATTTTGTTTTATTGTGAACTTTTACTTAGAGAACATAAATTTCTTGAAAGAGAATGTAACAATTTTCTTGAAAGTGAAGGAATAAGGACAAAAATAAACTATATTAAGAGCCAACTTAAATCTATGCCTCATCACAAGAAAAGTTAGTGGAAAAAAATTGTCATAAGTTTAATTTGTATCACCGGATATTCCTGTGAGAAGGATAATATGTTTTTTTGTAGTTTCAAAGAAACATCGAAAAACTTGTACGTCAAGTCGTGATAAATAAAAAAAAAATCATAATAGTGGTCTGTTTTAAAGTAGTCCTTCTTTGGTAAAAAAAAAGTTTCAGTGAGGGACAATCGAGAGTAAAAACATTCTTTTACTGTTTTATAAACATAACTTTTTGTGAAGCTATCTTCTTAAGTAAAACAAAAAAGAGGACATTTCATCATTAACTATATCCTGTTGTGAATGCCTTTTTCCCCAATGGAAGAAATTTTGTACAAACGCACAAGAATTACAGTTGAAGCAATCACTTTATTTTCCATTCCTTTTTGAAATAACTGAAATGTATGTCTAGATTTGCAAGGTTGGTATAATTACAAGGAGTCTATCTAGACTTGGATAGTGTCTCAAAGAATCCTCATGAGTGACGTGAATAACAAAAACTTTCAAAAGAGAAGTTCTAAGAAAGTATGTTATATAAACACTTGAAATATTCTGTTTTTCTCTAAACAAATAAAAGTGAGAGAACACAAAGCAAAACATAATAAGAGAAAAGGAGCAATGTAACAGTCTACTGTTACGTTCTCTCTCTCTCTCTCTCTCTCTCTCTCTCTCTCTCTCTCTCTCTCTCTCTCTCTCATTGAAGAAGAAGTGTATGTTTAGATCCCAGTAACAAATATCCACACAATCTAATTGATCAGTGTCTGATATTCTATAATTAAATTCTTTGATAGGTTACCGCCTACATACTTACATGCTTACATATAAACATGCAAAAAACACATTCACACGTACAGAAACCCACACATGTATTATATATATATATATATATATATATATATATATATATATATATATATATATATATATATATATAAAAAATTTTATCACCGTGATTTATATACAATCATGAAGCTGCAAATGTCGCTTAATATCGAAATTCACGCTACCTCGGTATATCTCCGTTGGAGAATTGTGAAACGAAGGGGAATTTATATAAGTGATAAATGAATTGGAATCGTGGGGACACGAACCCGCGACGAAAGCCTATTCAGCGACTCCAGTTGACGTAAACCATTGAGCCATCAAGAGAGGTATAAGTCTTTTGCCGAGATGTGTACTGCTTTTTCCGTCGTGAGCGGGGAAAGTGTACTAGCCTTGACAATGACCCACCTCCGCCATGACAGTTCATTGTGCGTTTGCAGCGTGATAAAAATTTCATAACAAGAGCTGCGTGTTCCATCGTGCCAATGAACTGTCATGGCGGAGGTGGGTCATTGTCGAGAGGCTAATTACACTTTTCCCGCTCACGACGGGAAAAAGCAATCACGACATCTCGGCTAAACATATACCTCTCTTGATGGCTCAATGGTTTATATCAACTGGAGTCGCTGAATAGGCACAACCGCGGGTTCGTGTCCCCACAATTCCAATTCATTTATCACTTATATAAATTCCCCTTCGGCGACAATTCTCCAACGGAGATATACCGAGGTAGCGTGAATTTCGATATTAAGCGACATTTGTAGCTTCATGATTGTATATAAATGACGGTGTGATAAAAATTTCATAACAAAGAGCTGCGTGTTCCAAGCGTACCAATGAACTGTCATGGCGGTGGGTCATTGTCGAGGCTAGTACACTTTCCCGCTCAATGACGGGAAAACGATCGACATCTCGCAAAAGACTTATACCTCTCTTGATGGCTCAATGGTTTACGTCAACTGGAGTCGCTGAATAGGCTTTAAATCGCGGGTTAGAAGTGTCCAGGGATAACGATTCCAATTCATTTATCACTTTATATAAATTTTCATCACAATTAATGTCGGAGATATACCAGTAGCGTGAATTTCGATATTAAGCGACATTTGTAGCTTCATGAATATATATATATATATATATATATATATATATATATATATATATATATATATATATATATATATATATATATATATGTATATATATATATATATATATATATATATATATATATATATATATATATATATATGTATATATATATGTATATATATATATATATATATATATATATATATATATATATATATATATATATATATATATATATATATATATATAAATAAAGATTTCTATCCCTCCCTAGTCCGACAGCTAGGAATGAATTTATTCATGGAATAATTTCATCATTCGTTTGACTGTTGGGCCAAGAAAACATGGCGGGAGAGGTAGACCAAGCATATTTTGAACTAAGAAAGGACAGTTAGCGCCTGTTTGAACTTATGTAGGGGAAGCCCCACCTCAGCTGACTTGCTAAACAATAGAAAAACCTCCCCTCACCCCCCACCACACAATATAGGAGCGGCCATCTGCTAAGGGAATGGGAGGCGCATCCAGGATGTGAGATAGATAGGAACTTAACCTCTAAGTACTTAATCTTAAGATCCACTTTTTCTCCACTCCTTTGCTGGCTGTATGACTCTTTGCAGATCAACGTAGTCCTAGACTTAGAAGCAAACAACCGTGGAAGGCGCGCACTGGCTTCTCGAAAAGCCACTCCGCGCCTACATACCCCCCGAGAAACACGTGCGGTCTCTCCTTCCTTTACGCTGGTGAAAACTAACTTCGGTAACCGGCCGAGGCTTACATGTTCAGTGCAAGCTTCTACAGGTCCAGGTACGTCGACCGCAATTAGTCAGCAAGTCAGCCCTTTCCCTCCCTGTGAAATTCCTTGGTTTTCCATTTCCCCCAAACCCCAATTTTCTTCCTCCTAAAAAGCGGTCCCTTTGTTAAGTCACCCAACTTCAAGCAGCCCGTGCATTTCCCCAAGACTTGCTTTGAAATCAGCCTAATGTGATTCACTATGGAGGGAATATTTGAATACTAAGTATTCAAATATTCCCTCCATAGTGTAAATTAAGGGCAAATTAATTTAAGTAACTCAAGTGATTAATTCCTACCTAGTGTGCATATTCATTGTGCTTAGTTAATAGCAAGGGAGGTTCCTCCCCCACAACCCCCGTGTTTGTACTAACTCCAGAATCCTCTTCCAGGAGCCACCCTACCCTGTCCAGTCCGCAAATCGATACCAGGATCCATTAATGACTGCCATCCAAATTTCGCAACCATTCCTGGTCGCAGCCTGATCGCAAGAATCCGTTGCCTTCACAGAAATCATCTTGATTAACTAATTGCCATTATCCTGGAGTTCAGCCCTTCCAATGTCTGTGAATTGATGCACTTTAGCATACCAGAGTCGCTTGTTTTAATGGGAATTGTTGTGTCGATGGCCCCTTCATATTTACATTGCGTGTCTGTAAATTAGTGCATTATTCATCTATCATATGTGATTTATGTGTCTGTAAGTTGTTACATTTTTGGGTCTCACTTATTTGCCAATTCTCTGTACATAAACCCCTTTTGATTGTAAAAGAATTCTAATTCCGAATGGCGACCTTCATTATTTACGTAAATCAAGGAAGATTCTAAAGTGAGCTCCAGTAGTAGTTTTCCTTTTGTTCATAATCTTGGACCCCCTTGGTAAGAGGGCAGTCTATAATAACAAATTGTTCCAATTTCCCTCACACCAAGGACCCAGTTTATGACAATTTACATATGTGTGTGTATGTATATGTATATATACATACACACACACACACACACACACACACACACACATATATATATATATATATATATATATATATATATATATATATATATATATATATATATATATATATATATATATATATATATATATACATATATATATATATATATATATATATATATATATATATATATATATATATATATATATAATATATATATATATATATATATATATATATATATATATATGTATATATATATATATATATATATATATATATATATATATATATATATATATATATATATATATATATATATATATATATATATATATATATATATATATATATATATATATATATATATATATATATATATATATATATATATATATATATATATATATATATATATATATATATATATATATATATATATATATATGTGTGAATATAAGAAGGCCCATAAAAAACACTATTTAAACGCTGCAACCATATATTTCTGGACACTTGCTTCTGTGCCCCTGTTCACATGTAGAATATGGACAGATGAATTGTTACAAGGGTATATAACAGAGCATATATAGGTGTGGCATTAAGATGGTATGCAGGTGACCGTTTCCTAAGAAGGAGGAGAAGACCAATTCCCTAGTGGTTTTTGGCCTCATTAACTCCTGTTTGGCGACGATTCTGGAGGTCGTGTTTCCTGGGCCATCTTCTTCAGAGCGGTCTAAGGATTAAAGCGTTGATGTCGTCCGATTTTCAATGTCCTCCTGACAAGTTCATATTGTTGGTTTGATTGATGATAGCAGATTCCAGCATCTTTCTTTTGCACGGACAGCTACTTTTGAAAACCAGCTCCGCCCCACTCCAGTTTATGACATGTCCTGTATTTCTGATATGTACGAAAATTCCCAAACTCTCCGAAGCGTAACGTACAGATCTTTTGTGCTCTGTTATTCTTTGCGAGAGCGATCTACCAGTCTCTCCCACGTATATGTCATTACAATTGCTACACGGTATCTTGTAAACTCCGGCTTCTTCCCCTTTGTTATTTAAGTATACGTTAATGAGCGAACTCCCGATGGATTTGGGATAATGGAAAATGAAGGGATGGTAAGACCTGAGTTGTTCGGTGGCTTTTTGGATGTTTTCGCCGTACGGAAGCTTTATTTTGTTGTTGAAATCTATTTGTCTGTTGTGAATGGGACCTCTATAGTATATTTTATTCGCTTTGTTAATAGCCCTCTTGATAATGTATGGTGGATAGAGCAGTTGCGTTAGGTGTTGGCAGATCATGTTGAATTCTGTGTCTAGGTACCCATTTGAACATATCCTAAGTCCTCTGAGGAATAAGTTGCACCCTACCATGATCTTTACGGAGACGTCGTGGTAGCTTAAGAAATGAATGTAGGAAACAGCAAAGGTGGGTTTTCTATATACTGTAAATGCATATCTGTTCTGTTCTCTTATGATCAGTACATCTAGGAACGGCAGTTTTCCGTCCTTTTCCCATTCCGTTTTAAATTTTATGGTCGGAACTAGTGAATTTAGCCTATTAAAAAATTCATTAAAGTCTCCCCAGCTATTGTCCCAGAAAGTAAAGATATCATCTACATATCTAAGCCAGATCATATTACGGGGTTTGATAGACGACAAAAGTTCTTTTTCGAAATATTCCATGTACAAATTTGCTAGAAGGGGTGATAGGGGACTTCCCATGCTACAGCCAAATTTTTGTTTGTAAAAATTACCATTGAAAGAAAACACATTGTTAGTTACACAGAGGTTGATAAGTTTTAAAGTTTTATCTATGCCAAGAGGAAAATGGTCTTCATATGGTTGTAACTTCCTCTCTAAGAAAGACAACACGTCGGCAATCGGGACTTTAGTAAATAATGACTCGACGTCTAGGCTGAGCAATTTGATGTTGTTTGAGGGGATGTTTAAGCTATTAAATTTTTGTATAAAATCCTCTGCATATTTGACGTGGGAGGATGAGAAGGTTCCTAGAAAGGGTGATAACAGGTCTGCGAGCACATTTTGATAATTTGTACATGAAAGAGCCCCTGCTAGATATTATGGGGCGTAAAGGAATCCCATCTTTATGTGTTTTCAGGAGGCTGTAAAAATAGGGGAGAGAGGGGTTGATTACCTTGAATGTCTCTAGTAGTTCTTTATCCTTCTCATTGCCCCCTATGGTTCTGACTGATTTGTTAAATTGAGCGGCAATATTAGTTGTGGGATCTTTCGTTAATTTGTCATAGGTCTCCGCATCGTTTAGAAGTTCTTGAACTTTATTGTTGTATGTCTACTTGTCTAAGAGAACTGTTTTCCAGTCTTTGCCAGATTTTGTGATGATGATATCCCCCCTTTTCCTTAAACTAACTAACGCATTTTGGAATCTTTTCGGGAGCGATTTTTTGTTGTTATTTTGCTCCAAGACATTTAGCAAAATGCCTTTGAGACATGCCTCTTTCTTGTCATAATTTTTTTTTACAAAATGTTTATCAAAAGCAACTAGGGAAATTAAGATTACTCTCAGGACCTGGTTTTAGAGCGAATAAAACTCCAAGATTTAAACGGTCTGTTCTTCTGCAGTGAGGGGATGGTTAGAGATTCAGCACATCATTGGGAAGGCCAAGATTATTCCATACGCTGTTCCTAGTCAGTCTTATTAATTTGTATCACAAATTTCTGGAGTGGGACTCACTGTTTTCAACAGCACCTGATAGCACAAAATATGAAAGATATATGCACATACCATCATCCCTGCACATGTGGCAAAGCGACGTGGCTAGCTCACTTATTTTTCTTCTACTCACATAGATGTCTTGGCGTGTGGCTTGTATTCTGTCTTGGAGGAATGTGCGGATGGAGTCCGGAAATGGGTCTGACGCTGATGTCCAACGCGTGAAGCTGTACATTTTGGGAGAAACTTGTTCTTGTAGGCATTCTTGTAGAAAATTTCTCTGATTCTTCCTCTTGTGTAACCCATGTACTAGTCGTTCGTACCGTCTAAAGATATGCTTGACAGCTGGGTTGAAGCCGAAAATCTGGTGTAAACTGTAATGTTCCATAATGGGCAAAAATTAATGTCTTTTCCTGTAATACCACAGTGTAATATGAATATAAGAAGGCCCATAAAACACTATTTAAACGTTGCAACCATATATTTCGGACGACATCGACGCTTTAATCCTCAGACCACTCCTCAAGAAGATGGCCCAAGAAACACGACCTCCAGAATTGTCGCCAAACGGAAGTTAATGAGGCCAAAAACCACTAGGGAATTGGTCTTCTCCTCCTTCTTAGGAAACGGTCACCTGTATACCATCTTAGTGCCACACCTATAATTGCTCTGTATATATACCCTTGTAACATTTCATCTGTCCATATTCTACCAGTGAACAGGGCAAAAGAAGCAAGTGCCCGAAATATGTGGTTGCAACGTTTAAATAGTGTTTTATGGGCCTTCTTATATTCATATTACACTGTGGTATTACAGGAAAAGACATTCATATATATATATATATATATATATATATATATATATATATATATATATATATATATATATATATATATATATATATATATATATATATATATATATACATACATATATATATACATATATACATACATATATATATACATATATATATACATATATATATATATATATATATGTATATATATATATATATATATATATATATATATATATATATATATATATATATATATATATATATATATATTCATTCCTCCCTCTTAGCCAGCCAGATAAAATATTGACTTTTCAAATAAAAGAGCTACTTAGTTAACTGGTAGGCTAGGATTTAATGGCGAAAGAGACGTTAGGCCTCTTGTTGGGGAGATTCCCTTTCCCCCCGCCCCCACATCGCCTGACCTGGGGTAAAGGACAATGACATACCTAGCTTTGTCCCCTCATCCCCCAATCATGTGATTAGTCGATGCATTTCCTTTGTTAGGGCAGAAGAGAGACTAGGAAGTTCGTTAAGCTTAGAAGGCGAGAGCCTTTCCGAGGGGGGGCTATTACTTTGAGCATTAAGGACTTAGTTATAAGGCCTCTTTCCCTGTGACCCTTTTACTGGCTTAAGACTTGCTTTCAGACGTGGCCTGCTTGTGCACGAACGAACACACTCGAAGATGTATTTCGAATCAAGAGGTGAGGCAAGACACAGCAGAGACACGCTAAAAATCCTTGCAAGAGGGGATGTACAAAACTTTCTCCTGTCTTTCCTTTGTGTGGTAGTGGACAAGCACCAGCGACCCAGTTTGTCTTGCAAATAGCTCATTCAATAGTGTCAGGTATGTCTGAGTAGCAATCTACTGCCAGTACAATTCTTTCTCTCATCATAAATTTCTCCCCAATTCCTAATTTTCAACTTTTCCATTCTCCTTCAAACCCACCCTTGCTTTGAGATTGACGACACAGCCCATGCTCTCTCTCCCCAGGTCCAATACAAGTTTCAGCGATCAAAAGTAGACTACTTCTTCTATAGTGTTAAATAAGGGCTACTTAAATTAAGCAATGAAGTTATTAAATTCTCTCAACTGCATAGGTTTCATGTGATAACGTTCCAGTGCATGCGATTACTAAGCCTGGCTCTTTATTCCAGTAATCCTGCTTCGTGCATCAGTCAACCAAGCCTTGCAAATTAAGTCCCCTGGAATACTGCCATATAGAAAATATAAGAAAGTCTAATTAGCGGCCCATTGCAAGAAAGGCCTCTTAGCAGGTTAATTCACGCCGTATTGCGCTGTCCAGTTAACGACGTGCTATTGACGTCCTTGTGAATTTGATTCTTGTATTATTCTTACTTTAGTTGTTTGCTTGATCTTCAATTCCCAACGTTATTTCATTGTTTCATGTGTAAATAAACTCATTGTAACGTAAATTACTCCTCATCTCCATGGCGACCTTACAATATTTGATCTAATTGGGAAAATAAGGTAAGTGAAAAAACCTCCTCCCTGCATTTTGTTTACAGACTGGTGTTCTCCTTTGGCCCATCTGGCAGTATCTAAATTAAAGTAAACGCCCTCCTTCCTCCAAGGAACCCCAGTTTGTAAGAAATATATATATATATATATATATATATATATATATATATATATATATATATATATATATATATATATATATATATATATATATATATATATATATATATATATATATATATATATATACATATATATGTATATATGTATACAGTATATATATATATATATATATTTATATATATATATATATATATATATATATATATATATATATATATATATACATATATATATATATATATATATATATATATATATATATATATATATATATATATATATATATATATATATATATAAATATATATATGCATATACTGTACATACAGTATATATAGTTATATCACCTTGATACTTTTAAGAAGATTTTATGCGATTAGATCTAGAACACACACAGATGCCTATACGCTCACATACCCTATGCACACACACATATATGTGTGTGTGTGAGAGTGTGTGTGTGTGCTAAAGCGGCAATATGCATGTGTGGACATTTATGTGCACCTAGATCTCATTCCAAAAACCTTCTTAAAACAATCTGATTGGATATATTTAAAATAATTGTTTTGAATTAGACTGTATAATACTCAAGTGTCAAACCTTAGCAACTAGAGTTTACCCAGATGGAGAGGCCTTGAACAGGGAAGGATACGTCCAAAACTAATCAACTCTCCTGCGTTATTAAGGACAGAGTAAAGCCGCAAACAATTAATCTGCCGCCAAAGCAATCAAATAACTGTCTTTGAACGCGTTTCATAAATAACTCTCAAGTTATAAAATACTGGTCATAGCGGTTAAAGTCTACATGAAATTTGTTTTTTTGTTTAACATGGAGCTACCTGTAAAATAGATTTTTTATCATCATTAATATTATCAGAAGTAGAAGTAGCAACAGTAGTAGTAGAGTAGCGGCAGTAATGAATACCACAAGGACCGGTGATTATAATGTTAGGATCATAATATTGTTACTAGATGCAGCTAGAATGATATAATTTTTACTTAGACAGCTAGTAGCATTATTATTGCCTTAAAATATCAAAGATACTAATTCAAATATATCAAATTATCAAAAGCACCGATGAGACTCTTACAAGAAAAAAAAAAACTCCACCCTCGTGGGAATTAAAAACCTTTTAATAGGTTGTTTAAGATTTTCTGAATATTTGGAGGTGAGATTTAGTAATCAATAGTTCTCTTAATTTTGACAATTGTAACTCAAGTGGGCTTATTTATTTCAATCAAATGTGTACTATGACGCAAAAAAAGAAGAAGAGTACTATAACCTTGTTTTGTTCTTGCCAGTTTACCTCTAGTACTGCTTCACTTAATATTTCACTTAGTCCAGAAATTTATATATAATGAGTCGTAACTTCAAAAAGAACTACACCTCCAAATTCTATTGATGCCATAATGCATTTATCTGGAGACACCATATCAAAACAAAATTACAAATATTTTTAACATATTTGTCATTTTTATTTGAGGTTCCAATATCACCAGTGTCATTTTTAGAGTATCTGAAAATCGTATATAGACACAGGAATATATAATAAAACACGGAAAATAATGTTAACACTAAACACCAAGATTTACAAGTTATGTTATTATATGTGTGTGTATGTATTTATATATATATATATATATATATATATATATATATATATAATATATATATATATATATATATATATATATATATATATATATATATATATATATATATATATATATATATATATATATATATATATACATATATATATATATATATATATATATATATATATATATATATATATATATATATATATATATATATATATATATATATATATAAATATATATACATATATATATATATATATATATATATATATATATATATATATATATATATATATATATATATATATATATATATATATATATATATATATGTATATATATATATATGCATATATATATATATATATATATATATATATATATATATATATATATATATATATATATATATATATATATATATATATATATATATATATATATATATATATATGCATATAAGTGCATGCATTGCGTCGCTTTGTCCTAATTTTTAATGTTATCTGAGATTGCAAGCATTTACACTAAATTTGCTAGAAAACGTAAAAAATTGGGACAAGAGCGCACGCGCGCACTTATATATATTCGAATATATACATAAATACATACACAAGTATGGTACACACACATAATATAAAAAATTAAATCCTTTCATTTAATGTTAACATTATTTTCCGGTTTTATATTCCATATTTCTGTCTGTATACGATTTTCAGATTCTCTAAAAATGACACTAGTGATATTGGCAAGACATCAAATAAAAATTACAAATATGTTAAAATTTTAAACAAATTTCAAATATAATTTACACACACAATATATATATATATATATATATATATATATATATATATATATATATATATATATATATATATATATATATATATATATATATATATATATATATATATATGTATATATATATATATATATATATATATATATATATATATATATATATATATATATATATATATATATATATATATGTATATATATATATATATATATATATATATATATATATATATATATATATATATATATATATATATATATATATATATATATATATATATATATATATGTGTGTGTGTGTGTGTGTGTGTGTGTATATGTATATATACATTATATGTATATATATATATATATATATATATATATATATATATATATATATATATATATATGTATATATATATATATATATATATATATATATATATATTATATATATATATATATATATATATATATATATATATATATATATATATATATATATATATATAGTATATACTATTAGGCATATATCTCTCTTATGTAATCTCTTTTGAGGACAATAGCATTGTGCAGATACTATCTTCTTATCAAGACTTCATCAGTCTATACTTCTTTTACTCTTTTTTAGCAAGCGTTTCAGGAATAAAAGAAACATTATTCGAGATTCTTTCCATTTACTTTTTTTCTATCGACGAACTATTTCTCCAACTGTCTCGGAGGCGTCATTAGTAACGATGCCTCTCTCA
>NC_089742.1:6818729-6826229 GCF_040412425.1 Macrobrachium rosenbergii
ATATATATATATATATATATATATATATATATATATATATATATATATATATATATATATATATATATATATATATATATATATATATATATATATATATATATATATATATATATATATATATATATATATATATATATATATATATATATATATATATATATATATATATATATATTTATATATATATATATATATATATATATACATACATACATACATACATATACATACATACATATATATATATATATATATATATATATATATATATATATATATATATATATATATATATATATATATATATACATACATATATATATATATATATATATATATATATATATATATATATATATATATATATATATATATATACATACATACATACATATATATATATATATATATATATATACATATATACATATATATACATATATATACATATATATATATATACATATATATATATATATATATATATATATATATATATATATATATATATATATATATATATATATACATACATATATATATATATATATATATATATATATATATATATATATATATATATATATATATATATATATATATATATATATATATATATATACATATATATATATATATATATATATATATATATATATATATATATATATATATATATATATATATATATATATATATATATATATATATATATATATATATATATACATATATATATATATATATATGTATATATGTGTGTGTGTGCTTTACATAAAACATCTCAAAATAACGAGCAATATGAGTTCCCTCTTGTCTGAAAAGTATATTGATTAACCGAGTTGTTTCTTAACAAGAACATATAAAATGAATGTTCGCGAAACACATAAGACAAAAAGGGTGAGAAAACTGAAGATGTTTTTCCTTAGCATGTCCTCGGGTAACTTTGCGACACAGCAACTTTCAGGACAAGTCTTATGAGATTCTTGAACAGAACTTCTTCTTGCTTATGATTTTTCTTTCTCTTAATGTCATTAACGCACCACATCTCGTTTTAATTATAACCGAAAAACCCACAAGGAAAAGTTAGGAAACTTTAAATGGAAAATTCTTCCAACTTTGGCTGTCACGGAGGGGGAATACAGGAAGAAACCCGAGTAGTCTTTGGTGATACAATAATAATATTAATTATTGTTTCTTACTACGTTTACCGCAACTGCCATTACTTCTACAAGCACTGATGCTGGGATTTAGTATACAAATAGTTAGATGAAGCACCACCGGCAATCTCTTATTCTCTCGGCACCCTTCCCACACCCACAATCTCTCTCTCTCTCTCTCTCTCTCTCTCTCTCTCTCTCTCTCTCTCTCTCTCTCTCTCTCTCTCTCTCTCTTCGAATTAGTTGCAGATATTCTTTACGAGGTATAATTTTTCCTATTATGTTTACCTAGTAAAATGTGAACGGTTAAGTGTCTAGCAAGTAATAAGCTTAAAAATGGCCATACCTGAAAGGGCAATAGCCGACCCGTAACAATATAGAAGGAGTTTAACCTAATAATGAAAGAGGGAAAATCCAATCGAGAGCAAAAAACGGGAAGTCATCACCGAACAGACAACGAGAATCTAGGTGTTGAATTAAATAAAAAAAAACTAATGTACTGAATAGTGAAGAAGGCAAGAATTTGATCACAATAGTATGGCGGGAAAATGCCTTAGGCAAACTTTATAACTTTGATCCAGCTTTTGAAAAGTTGAGGCAACGAAGGGCAGAGGTAGAGCCCTTATCAAACGCTTATATAAAAGAGATGTCCAAGAAACCCTTTGGGTAGGATGAAAATTGCAATATGAATAAACCGTTTTCTGTTACTGAGTCTGTTCATTTCCGTATTCATGAATTATTATGAAGTGAATTATTTCGGGATCCGAAAGAAACCTGAATGGAACCTTTACTATAATGGTCTTGTAAAGCGTTTGTCAAATAATAGGAGCTTCCTCGTCGCTGTCACTGTCACGTTGAGAAAAGTATTAAATGCAGGAAAACAAATGCCAGTTGATTAGTTGAGCAGAAGATGAATGTTTACCGTCTGACAAAGTTTGGTCAGTGAATTACAAACATTCCCCTCCCCTTGTTTGGTATGAATTTTTTTTTTATTTAACGTGCTTTACTTTTCAAGTTCCGCTAATCCCAAATTTCTATCAATGAAATCACTGAAGAAGAATTAGCGCAAAATTTAACCCTTTCTTGAGTTTCAGAGAGTTGAGAAGAAGAATGAAGCAGTAACTCCTAATATATTACCGAATAGCTGGCCCCCTCTCTCTCTCTCTACAAACTGCAAACACGCACACACACACACACACACACATATATATATACATACATATATATATATATATATATATATATATATATATATATATATATATATATATATATATATATATATATATATATATATATATATATATATATATATATATATATATATATATCGCAGGAAATATATATCAAGAACTGATCACAGACTATGATCAGGTCTTGAAATATATACGGTCTTTTCTTTACCTTTTCTGGAAGAACTTCTATATTTATATATATATGAATATATATATATATATATATATATATATATATATATATATATATATATATATATATATATATATATATATATATATATATATATATATATATATATATATATATATATATATATATATATATATATATAAGAATATATATATATATATAATAGGTGAGAGGAAAGATATATATATACCCTGATATGTATATATATATTCAAGACCTGATCACATATAATATGTGATCAGGTCTTGAAATAAAGACGAAAGCTCAGGTATATATATGCATATATATATATTTATATATTTCACCTATTTCTATAAAGATATTATCATAGTTTATATGCCACAGAAAATGGAACTTGGGGAATGGATGAATATATATATATATATATATATATATATATATATATATATATATATATATATATATATATATATATATATATATATATATATATATATATATATTATTATAGGTATAGTATAAATTATACAAGACTAGCGTGAATACGAGAAAATTTTGGAACTTGGGGAAAGGCTCAACTACATTTTCGTGACACTCGGTCGAAACCTGCTGTGCTTTCTTTTCTTAATTAATTGCGAACGTATTTTGCTAATTATTCGTTTTTACTTATCCTAAATCCCTGCATTAAAATGTGTACAAAATCAGTTTTTCTTTATGTACTGAAAAATGTTGATATTTAAACTTATGTATAATTCTAATTCTTTCCTAGTTAGTAACCCCAAGGATTTTCGGGGGCCGCTATCTAGGACTAATTTCTTGGGGTCATTATACTTATGATATTTACAGTCTTCTATTTATTTTTTTATGGTAATCCCCGACAGGCCTATACTAAACCCGCAGAAAAGGTGGATACATACAAGGTTAAAACCCTCGTGGGTCACTATCTAGGAAAGATCCTGACTCTAATTAAGAATTACAGCATCTTCTTTAGCAAAAGTGAATTTCCCTTCCTTTTCTTATCCGTTATTCCGAAAGTGGTGCCTTTTCACTGAAATTTTTCCATGACCGTCGATGTGGTTTTAGAAATGAATGAGTTATTCATCAGCTTTCTAATAACAGAATTTGAAAACGTCTTTCTATTATTGTCAAGGTCATATGGAATATAACGGAACTGGCCTGCTGACTGTTAGACTTCACCCCAGGCAGTTACGTATAGCGGACCTCACAAGTGCAGCTAGTCATTAACATAATGAGCAGGGCCCTCCACTGTTCTAAGGCTACTTCCTGCGTTTAAGCACGAGATATATAATTGCATATCTTTCAATGTTTGTTCAATGAACTTTTGAGCACCATTAGTTGATCTCTGCGAATACTTTCCAGTGAGAGGGTTAGGTCAATCTGGTGAACTTATGGGATATAATGTACTAAAAATTTATTTGGAGCAGGAAGGAAGGAACTTTTGCTTTCTTATCTCAACATGCACAGATTTTAGATATTCAAAACATATACTCTCTGGTAAGAATAGACATAGGATGTCTCTAGAATTCTGCCTTTTCTGCCTGCTTGTATATCGTGGCGCATGTCATTATTTATTGCTTTACTGGCTGCGACGGGATTTCATATCATTAGTGATAGTGTGGGTTGTCTGCGTCTTGTCATGAAATCAGTAGTGTTTATATGAAATAAGTATTCCGTCACTGATCGATAGAAACTATATTTTCGTGAACTGGTAAAAAGACAGAAGACTGGAAAGTGAACTAGAAAAATTTATCACTCTAAGTGAGACATTTATATTCTAAATTAGCATTTTTCTTTCTTTTGTTTTGACATGTGTGTACAATTCTAAATTGCTCTATAACCGAAATTTTTTTTAAAACCTAACCAGGGACTAATGCATAGGTTGCATAGATCATATTTTATGTTCCAGTTGAAATGTTGATGTTTTAAATTAAGCAAAAAAAAAAAAAAAAAAAAAAAAAAATATATATATATATATATATATATATATATATATATATATATATATATATATATATATATATATATATATATATATATATATGAACAATCAGTTTGTGTGAATGTTGGCAGACTCTAAACAAAGTCAATAAATCGATAAGGTAAAACACCTTACATATATTACAGTAACCCGGAAAAGTGTTTATTTTTTTTTTTTTTTTCACAAATAGCCAAAGTTACAAATGCAAAAAATACCTTCATATCTCTCCCATTAAGGAGATGAAATGCTTTACAAACTGAAAAGCCGTATTCCTCTGAAAGTGAAAATAATTTACTTACCACGGCTGAAATTAAATGTTTAAAATATTTTCACGCTTCCACCCTCAGCCCCTCTTTCATATAGGAGTTCGAAATGCATGAACAACCATTTAGGTTACTGTATTAAGATTCTGTGGTACCTCTTCACCTCACACAGGAAATGGAAACACCCTACAAGCTATCCAGGATGGTAAGTGTATCTTACTATTGTCAGTTAATAGTTTATAATTCCTGAAATATGTTTACGAAGTATACAATTTCTTAAACCATAAATTGACTCTCTTTTTTTTTTTCTTAAAGAAAAGATCAGAATAGAAAATAGATCAGTAGCATTGTGGATTCCCAGTAACCGGAGAGGTATGTAATTTTCGTGATTAAAATTTACCTTACAACTAGTATGTTTATTTCTTCCTAAGAGATTGTTTGGAAAAGTGTAGCAATAGACAGAAAATGTTAGTGACTGCATAGTTTTGATATCATCAGTACATTCAGACCAGCTAAAACACTTGACGTTCTAACAAATACAGAAATGAGTATGAAAAGGGTATGGAACTATTATAAATGGTAAACTATGGCGTGAATGGATTAGGCATTAAAATATGATACCTTCTTCCAGATCTTCATGCGCTATTCACATGGGATTTTTAACTGCTCTATACATCAAAGCTGGTCTCGTTACTGTCTTATACACTCTTCCTTTAACCTTTATGTTGATTCTGCGGTCGCTCAAAACACCTGATATCTTTCTCCAATTTTTCCATCCAGCCTGCACTCTGTATCTTATTTCTACATCCAAATTTCCATCATCAGCCACTGATGAACCAAGATACCTAAATTTTTTTACTCGGTTCAACTTTGTCCCTTCCATACTAATCTCGGAGTCTTGTCTTGATCCTCTTTATTTTTATTAAAACTTGTGTATTCAGTCTTCTATTATATATACTGATCTTTAATCAGAGGAAATTTATATAAATTATATATTTTATTTATATATATATATATATATATATATATATATATATATATATATATATATATATATATATATATATATATATATATATATATATATATATATATTGTATATCGTTGACTAAGGTATAATAAAAAGGGTTTTTAATACGATTACCTGTTTAATGCCACTTATATATGAAAATATATATATATGAGGTAAAACTGGAGAAAATGTAAGCTAAATCTAAATAAAATATAGATAATACAAAAAGTTCATTTTGATGACTCCGGCATGGAAAATAATATAATTAAAAATAAAAGAAGTAAATTTTCTCTGTTCAACATATATATATGTGTGTGTGTGTGTGTGTGTGTGTGTGTGTGTGTGTGAATATGACATGTGTGTGTGTGTGACTAAGGTATAATAAAAGGGTCTTTAAGCGCGATTTCTGTTTAATGCCAGTGAAAAGCTGCGAGGTAAAACTGAGAAAAATTTATCATAGATAATGGATTTTGATGATGTATGGCTGGAACGTATATAAAAGGAATAAGGTTGAAAGCACGCAAAATTAATAGTTTGTGTATTATCTGTGGTTCAAGAACAGTTGTTTAACGAGTGAAAGGATGCAGAGACACGAAAAAGAGAATGTAAGTAGTTTGGCGGAAGTAAATTGATGGATGAAAGTACACTGAGATAGTTCTGTTGTGAAGAATATTGAAAGGAGATGGTTTGCTTTTGAACCCCATTTACACAGACAGACAATAGATACAAGTAATTCCAAATAAGGACTTTCTTAAAGTATTTCATTCTATGGACAGTACAGATTATAAGAAAGGCTGAAGAAATCAATGAATGAAGTAAAGCTCATAATTTAATGCGGATAATTACAATGGAAATAAAGGTAGCGACAATAAATAATTTAATCAAATAAAACTATAAATCTTGAAAATTTTCCGAATCATGGTTAACCGTTGAAACTAGCCAGTTATTGGACTAAAAAATTAGAAAAGAAAAAGTAAGAAATGTGTTCGATACATTATTCCTCAAGGACTAGCAACAGTAGGCAACTGTTGTCTTTTGTAGCTTTCTTTTTTTCAGTAAAACGATAACGTGCTTTCATATACCCGGGCTATACCACACCTGTGTCTCCCCTTCTTAATCTAATATTCTCTTTCTAGTATTGTATTCAATGGTCAGAAGTTCCTGTCCTCAATTCGAGGATGCTCTCCCCTTCCGAGTCGACTAATTAATTTTGTTTCGGTTCTATTTACAGGTTACCGAATTTACAAACAACTAATTTGTTTTTTTAGTTTCATTATCAATTAACGTTAAACTTGAAGGACGATTGATGAAACGTTAGCTCTTAAAACGAACACATATCCTGATTGATAAAGCATTTGATAAATAAGTTTCCTGTAATTTATATGTAGTTACAAGAGTTATTGGCTCGCACCTGTACTTCTGATAATGACTTGTCAGTATGACTTTGGTACTGTTCTCCTGTTTTTAATTAAGAATCTCTTCTATATAAAACATAAATATTCTTTAAGGAAATAAAATCATTAATTAATGAAACCATGACATTTGAACAAAAGATAAAACGAAGAAAATATATAGGTGTGTTTCATAGATCCATTCGCTTTCTACAGCAACTAAAGTGTTTTCCTATTTGTTTCATTTTACTTATGAATCTAGTTGGGATAATGAGTTTTTTTT
>NC_089742.1:6828729-6833729 GCF_040412425.1 Macrobrachium rosenbergii
TGAAGAAAATAAATTATAAAACTAGATTGAAACACTTGAACATCGAGGCGTAAGTTATTAAAGAAAAATAAATGTTACAAATCAGAGATTTTCTTGTGTATGGAAAAAAGAATGTGCGCCATATAATTTTAATAATTTCAGTTATTTCCTCTATGTGTATTAACATTTGTTTTGCTAGAACCTTATCCATGGAGCATTACAACCACTGAAATATGAGATATGGTGAAAACTTCAGTTCTTTTGTGTATGAATGTTGAAATTATAATCATGTTACGTCAATAATCAAATAGTAAAAACACGCGTAGGAACTCCCCAGTAACGCTTTTGCTATCTAATAATCCGGTTACAGCGAACCTGTTGCTTTATAATCTAGTGGATGAGGTTAACTCTAGTCTGACATGTCGCGTATGGGGTTCGACTTCTGCCACGGGCGTCAGTGTTTCTTTACTTGTTTCTTCATATGTATCTAAGACTTTTTTTTTTATCCAAAAAGGTGGAAGAAAAGAAAAGTTAAAGGTCATTGTTGCTCTTACAAATACACAAAATATATATACATACACACACACACGCGCACACACTCATAAATAAATATATATAATATATATATATATATATATATATATATATATATATATATATATATATATATATATATATATATATTCTGTATATATATGTATGTGTGTGTGTGTGTGTATATGTACACATATATATATATATATATATATATATATATATATATATATATATATATATATATATATATATATATATATATATATATGTGTGTGTATATATATATGAGTGTGTGTGTGTGTGTGTCTGTGTGTGTGTGAGAGAGAGAGAGAGAGAGAGAGAGAGAGAGAGAGAGAGAGAGAGATGTAGGGTTGTTGGGCATGAAAATAAAAGCAGAATCTAATAAGGGGAGTTTAGCTTATATATATATATATATATATATATATATATATATATATATATATATATATATATATATATATATATATATATATATATATATATATATATATATATATATATATATATATATATATACCTTATACATATGTGTGTGTGTAGTAGAAAAAATGGAGGAGGAATTTAGGGGATTTCACTGGAAGAAATACTTGGGCTAAGCAAGATAGCCACGTGCTCGGTGGCAATAGGCCAGAAGGACAAGAAAGTCAAGGGGGTAGATGCTTTGGTCTCTGCAACCAAAATGTCTTGTTTCTGTTCAGGTCGTGTGGCCCCTTGTATGACCTTTGGTGGATTAACTTCCCACTCTATCTTGATGTTCCATTTTCACTGATTGCACCCGTGGACTTTTGGCACTGTCTTTGAACCGGTCAACTGCATGGCAAGGCAAGGGCCACATGGTAGGTTGGTTGCTGTGGGCCTCTGAAACTCTGTCCTCCAGTTAAAACTTTGCATCGGATTGTTTTAGCCTATGGCAGAGATTTGTCGCCAAGGGGCTTCATTCCTGGAACAGAGGTTTTCAGAGCAGTCATAGTCCCAAAGAAAGGGATTAAAGAGTACCTAAGGAGCAATAGGTTAGATTAATAATTAGTGGCAAATGTTTTTCATAGCCTTCCCTTCAGCCATCATTATGGTGAAAAAGGACTGTGCTTCATTTAAAAGAATAAAACAATTTAAGTTTTGCGCTAATTTCTCTTAAAGGAATAAAGATTATATTTTACTTCCTTCTATAAAGCTTAGAGGGTGAGTTAGCTTGGGAATTGTGCCCTATGTAGCAATATATATATATATATATATATATATATATATATATATATATATATATATATATATATATATATATATATATATATATATATATATAGACAACCACATGAGAGGTGAAAATTAAAGACCAGGTACCTGGTCTTTAATTTTCACCTTACATGTGGTTGTCTACGTATACATTTGTCACGAGCAGTTTGGTGATTTATTGCTGATGATATACATATATATATATATATATATATATATATATATATATATATATATATATATATATATATATATATATATATATATATATATATATATATATATATATATATATATATATATATATATATATATATATATATATATATATATATATATATAAATATATATATATATATATATATATATATATATATATATATATATATATATATATATATATATATATATATCGAGCTGTAAAAATCACAGTAGATGCACGTGACTTCAGTGTATAAGCGAATCCCACAGGAAAAAGACAGGAAGAGGTTCAGTAGTACCAAGCGCTTTCACGTTTATTGACGCATCGTCGGGGTACGAATGAGACAAAAATATGAAGAAGGTTACAAAGTAAACAAAAAGAACAAGAATACCAGATGGTCAGTTGTCAACTTTTTTAATTAATAAACAGGAAGTTAATCCAGTATATTCCCGGATCGAGCTGTCACAAACTGAACCTAAGACCACACAAAATTAATATACATGTTTCTGCAATTTGAATTTGTAAGAAGCCGTTTGCCTTATGGTTAAGTATATATTTGTATTAGTTTTTGACCGCGTGATCCCGGATTTACCGTGGATTAACCTTTTCTGTGTAACCCCTGGCAATTAACCATCTGGTATTCAAGGTTATACATGTTTTTCAATTTGGTAAGCCTAAACTTTAGTATTTCTTTTTGTGTGGTCTTAGGTTCAGTTTATGACAGCTCGATCCGGGAATATCCTGGATTAACTTCCTGTTTATTACCTTTTGACAACTGACCATCTGGTATTCTTGTTCTTTTTGTTTACTTTGTAACCTTCTTCATATTTTTGTCTCATTCGTACCCCGACGATGCGTCAATAAACGTGAAAGCGCTTGGTACTACTGAACCTCTTCCTGTCTTTTTTTCCTGTGGGATTCGCTTATATACAGAGATTATATATATATATATATATATATATATATATATATATATATATATATATATATATATATATATATATATATATATATATATATATATATATATATATATATATATATATATATATATATATATATATATATATATATATGTGTGTGTGTGTGTGTGTGTGTATATATACATATATATATATATATATATATATATATATATATATATATATATATATATATATATATATATATATATATATATATATATATATATATATAAATTATATATATATATATGAAATTTTTATCACACCGTGATTTATATACAATCATGAAGCTTTTTTACAAATGTCGTTTTAATATCAAAATGCTACCTCGAGTATCTCCGATGGAGAATTATCACCGAAGGAATTTATATAAGTGATAAATGAACAGGTACCACTGGGACGCGAACCCCTTGACATGGACCCATTCAACGACTCCAGTGGACGTTATTACCACCGCGTCATCAACGTCCACTGGAGTCGTTGAATGGGTCCATGTCAAGGGTTCGCGTCCCAGTGGTACCTGTTCATTTATCACTTATATAAATTCCCTTCGGTGATAATTCTCCATCGGATATACTCGAGGTAGCGTGAATTTGATATTAAACGACATTTGTAGTTTCATGATTGTATATATATATATATATATATATATATATATATATATATATATATATATATATATATATATATATATATATATATATATATATGTGTGTGTGTGTGTGTGTGTGTGTTTGCGTGGGTGTGGGTGTATAACTGAATCACGAAAATATGGAACTTGATGAATATATAAATAAAGACAAAATCCACGTAGGAAACAGAAACACTGGAGTTCTGTGAGGCTTTTCGGCCATTGTCCTTTCCTTAGCAGACTGAAGAAATTTAAAAGTAAGTTTACAAAGAAAACTCATATAAATGATAGATGGGGATCACAAAGGAAAAAATATGTACCTGGAATCCAACACAGTTAAAGAATTAGTAGAACTACCAAAACAGGGTTAAATATTAAAAGATTTTACAAAGGATTAGGATCCACCGTTCATAATCAGGAACAGGATAATTAAAAGATTATACAAGGAGGTGACTGACCAAAAATGTTAGTGTAATAAAATCATTCTCTTTTCTTGTAAACAATAAAAATATTGCAACGGATGGGACCTCTTTTCCTCACAACCTCACCCGTTTTTATATCTGTAATGTAGTTGAGAAAGAAATAAAATTAACTCCAATCGATTTCATTACTAGAGCTGTGGGTTTACACTCGGCCCTTCATAAACTCTCTCCTTCATTCCTGAAAATGGTTAAGTCTAACCCTTCTCTCTGTCCAGTTGACTGCCTGAGGCCTTTTCCAGATACCTTTTCGGCATTAAGCAAGGCAAGGGAGGAGCCAAAGGGAGAAAGTTGGTGCCCCCACCTCATTCTTAACCCTCCGCGAGGGTTAACTGCTGCCGTGCGGTCATTATAGAAAACGTGACAAAGATTGACCTTTGCGCCACCTATGTGGGACATGATGCGTAATCCCTGAAGGTTATTTATAGACGATGTAACAGAAATCGAGAGAGAGAACGTGCTGAAAACCACCCCAGGACAGATGTCCTTACCTCGCCTGTCCTTTTGAACCTTCCACGTGTTCGATCCCGGGGCTCGAATCAGTTTACTATTGTAGTGGATTATAATTCGCTCCTCCATCGCCAGCACCTTACCGAACTAGGACACCGTCATCTTAACGAAGGTAATGTGCCGAAATAAGGTTTTCTTAGTCAGTCACGATTCTGTTATTTCTCTGCCTGATTTTCGTTTATTTTCCATTATGCGATCACCTTCAGTAATTTGTGTTGGAGCATTCAGTGTTAACGTAATTATGCATTTAGTGTTGAACTGAGTTATTTGGCACCATCTGTGCATTCCTCAGTTTCCCTTTGAGCATCTTATTATTATTGCAATTAACCATCTTGCATATTTTGCAGTTAGGCCTCGACTGTGGAATCTCTCGGCTCGGTCCATGTGCAGTTCCCCTTCTGCTCCCCACTGCGATGTTTCCTGCTATGAAGACATCATCAGAGTAG
>NC_089742.1:6843729-6856229 GCF_040412425.1 Macrobrachium rosenbergii
GCTCAGAGACATCAGCACCAAATGACCCAAGCACAAAAATTCCGACAATCAGAAGAAACCATTCAAAGGATTGCAGCTGTTCTCACAGGCGACTAGATAGTCTTAAAAATCTTCTCCGAATGTGGGAAGAGATAATGACTGCAGGGGCAGTCATACCCCACAGAATCCTCCTCCATGTCCATCGGAAGAATTTGATTGTACCGTACCATCTACGTTCTTCAGACGAACCAACGTCACTCTCAAAACGTTTCAACATGGCAAGTGTTCATCTAACCTCAGTGAAACACTAGGTCGGTTTAATGATTCAAAAGCTGGACATAAAAGGAAAGGAAGCATCAAGAACAATGAAAAGCGGAAACAGGCTAGAAAGCAAAGTGTTCTTATTCTGAATTTGACGAATGATGCATTCTGTTTATTTTCATGTTTTTGAGAAATACTGTCATTTTTACTATAATGACATTTACAATATATTTCAATAGAAGAAAAAGAAAAAAGAACTTGTTGTACTACCATTCTTTTACTAAGAAAATGGCTATGTGGAATAATAACAGTGAATATGAATCATGCGTTATTTTCACCAGACGGTGAAAATAACGACAAGATTATCGTCACCGACCGGTGACAATAAATTCCTCCATTATTTGTACTTTCCTGACTGCTCAGTTAAGCTCATCAAAATAAGTACGTCAACAGCAAATTAAAATGGATTCCAAAAGAAATGCAAGACATCACAATTTAGATTTTATTACAAGAATCAGAAGGATATTGCAAGGGAGCTCCTTACTAGCTCCGTGGCACTGATATTACTGATATTAATATGAAATAGCAAGGTTTTGAATTGCTTACGTTATTCAAAATGAAAATGTTAACACTTCACTATTTTTCTCAGAGCTCCAATGGGCAGAAATATCAGAAGGAATGAAAATTATAGTGGAAGAATTGGTGCCGTAACAACTCCAAAATCCAGACTATACCTTTCACGTAGTATGTGCTGTCTTGATAAACGTAGTGCTGACTTTGCAATAAGGCAATGGACTTGGTGGGACTATTGCACGACAAAGAGATACTGGGTCAAAGAGGGGAAGGGCGGTTGGAGAACGACCTGACAAGGACTCTGCTCTGATGCTGGCTGCCAATGAACTCCCCTGTCTCCTGGGTCAAGGCCTTTATATAATATCTGGTCCAATCTCCAAGTTCTTTATGTTGCGTGTGGCATTTGACCGTTACCTGCCGGCTTCCATGTGTTTTGGCGGCACAAAGAAGCGGTGCTGGGATTAAGAAGACGAAAGACCACGGGTAATCAAAGGATGACAAAGGCGAGATTTGGGCCTCAGAGAGAATGCATGGGGTTTGTCGTGAAGGCTCCGAGAATTTTAGTGGATGCTAATGTCAGAGTTGTTTTGAACGTCTCCAGTTGCTCAGCTGGGTGGTTTACTTTGATTTAACTAAATTTGAAAATTGTGTGAAGCTTCACGTGCTCTTACAGACTGCAATTGCACATTACAACTCCCATCACTGGAAGATATTTTATGCCCTATTCAGGCGTGAATGTCAGTCTAGCTTTAATCAGTTTTAAAATTTATCTCCTTCCTCTCTCTTAGCCTTCGTCCCCAAAATTAAATCGAAATTTGAGATAATTATTTTACAGTTTACTTTAACTTATTTGCAAGAAGTTGCTCTACTGAGTTTATTTACTACAAATCAATTTTTATGAAATTCAGCGATTCTCAAATAAGATACTGTACTGAGTTTATTTACTACAAATCAATTTTAATAAAATTGCGGTTATTATAAAATTTGAAAGTTTATTTCACAACATTATGCATGCAATTATGTTTAGTAATCTAACTAGACATGTAAATTTTCCCTACCTAGCTTTGATTCATAAAATACAGTACAAACTTTCTTCTTCCAATTCATGAAATTTTTAATCTGCATACGTCTTATTATTACGGCGTTCAGCTGTTGTAATTTTAACAATCCTGCCAGTAAACTGGCTAGCATGGTGTGTTAATTGCGCGTATATACACAGCACTAGTATGGCCAAAGATTGTGGAGAGATAGTTAGAACAAGGTTTAGAGAACAGTTTGGGTCAGGGGATATAATTTACTATTTATAAGCTCAAATTCACAAAGGGAAGAAGAGGAAAAAATACAGGTAGTGGTTGGCGCCTAGGATCTGGATTAGGACCAAGCACAGTGAAAATGAAACTTTGACATTACAGGGTTTGATTATGAGAGATGCTCTGATTAGTGTCGGGACAGCACGTCGGCTATCTTATTATCTGTTGCCTTTATGTGCTGTTTTCCAGATATAGTCTTGCATATCGAGACTTCATCTCATTAAACGTTTATTTTGATTTCTGAATTTGATGAGGTATTTTAGCTTATTATGATCCACGTAGACTCTGAGCGGGAACTTATGATTGGCGTGTTAAGCCTGGTAATGCTTCATAGTGAGTACCATTCCTAGTAGTCCTTTCTTGATTGTACTAGAGTATATTGAGTTTCTGCTGGATTCAGTTTTTTGGAGTAATAGGCTATTGGAATGCAAATGCCATCATTGATTTGGAACATTGCCACACCTACTCCAATATCATTGGTATTTACTGCCAGATAGAACGGCCTCTCATAATCTGGAGTATGTAGGACAAGTTTACTGATTAGCACAGCCTTGAGATTATCATAGGCTTTTTTGCATTCTGGTGTACACCTAAATGTTCTGTTGCCTTTGAGGAGATTAGTTATAGGAGCGGCTGTTTCTCAGAAGTTGGGTATGAAACACCTGAAGTATTCAACCATACCCACGAATCATTGTGCTTCTTTCTTGTTGTTGGGCATGGCATGTCCCTTATAGCTGATATATTTGCATCCTTTGGCATGAGTTTTCCATTTCCGACTGTGTCCCAAGTATGTTATTTCAGCTGTGCCGAAGTGACACTTTTTTTAAGTTAATGACTAGCTTTGCTCTCTTGAGAGCAGCTAAAACCTTCTCTACGATTTTCAGGTGCTCTTCCCACGTATTTGCAAATATAACTATGTCATCTAGGTAGACGACACAGTTTTCAATACCTGCAAGAACGTGGTTCATTAATCGCTGAAAACAGCTGGGGACATTTTTCAGCCCGAAAGGCATTACTTTATATTGAAAGAACCATCCGGTGTTGTCAATACTATCAACTTGCGTGCATCTTCTGCTAGGGGTACTTGCCAATAACCTTTCTCCAGATCGATCTTTGTGAGAAAGGGTCTGTTTCCTAGCTGATTGAGACATGCTTCAATGCGCAGGAGAGGATATGGCTCTGGTTTGGTGACTTCGTTGAGTTTTCTGAAGTCAACACAGAGCTGATCTTCTCTGCCTTCCTTGGGTACTAGTACAACTGGTGAGGACCAGGGGCTCTGACCCTTTTCAATCAATCCCATTTCCAGTTGCAGCTCCACCTGTTTTTAATTCTTTCCGCCTTCTGCAGATTTGCCCTATAGTATCCCTGAGCTATAGGTCTGGTATTTTCTATTAGTTCTATCATATGTTGTAAGATGTCCATACATCCCAGATGCTCTTGAGTTACTTTGGGGTATTTTAGCAACAGATTTCTTATGTCTTGGGATTTTTCTTCATCAAGACCCAGTTGATACACTGCAATTGGGCTATCACCTCAAAATTAGTTGTTGGGGTAGGTGTCACAGTAATGTTGCTCATCACTGCACTCAGGGGTGGGTTTGAGTTGCTGGTGTCCTCCTCCTTCTCCTCCCTCATTTTATATGGCTTGACCAAGTTGACGTGCAGCCATTTTGCTTCTCTCTGTCCACAGTTGACCAGATAGTTTAAATTTCCCTTTCTTCCCAGGATTCTATGGGGCCCAGTAAACTGGGTTTCTAGAGGGTATGTGGCCCAGTCCATAGGACCAAAACTCCATCGCCCACCACAAAGCTTCTTGTAGTGACTTCTTTGTCGAATTGTAATTTAACTCATTCTTGCACTGCCATCTCTGTTGCTTGCACCACCGCCCATGCAGCCCGCAGTTTGTTTTGTATTTTTGGGAGTTCTTTCACCCATCATGCTTTACTTGGTTCTGCCTAAGCTTCATGTAGTATGTCTATAGGCCTTCTCATCGAGTGGGCATACAGCAGTTCAAAGGGGCTATGCACCACGGTTTCTGATGGGTTGTGACAGAGCATGAACAGAGCATATGGTAGATTGTCTTCCCATGTTCCCCCACTTTCGTGTTGGAGCTTGGATGAGGTAGCAGTTAGTGATTGATGGAACCTCTCGATTACTCCCTGGCTCTCGGGATGGTATGGAGTTGAGTGGAAATGTTTGATACCGTGACTTGTCATACTATCGTGCAATTCTTTCAGGATAGTGGCTAGAAATCTGAATCTACAGAAAAAATGCAGTAGCACTTGGATAGGAGCTTTAGAGGTCTCACTCCTGACTGGAATAGCCTCGGGATACTTAGTAAATCTATCAATAATCGTGAGACAATGTGCAATCCCAGTCTTGGTTCTTGTTCGTCCTTGAGGCATATAGTAATCTATGATGACATCCCAGAAGGGAACACCACCTAACAAGATGTTCTGTATCTTCGCCTTAGGCAGTACTTCATTAGGATTTCACCGTTTAACAGGTGAGGCAAGAGGATACATATGCCTTGACCGACTTCTATAATCCCACCCAACAGAACTTGTCTGACAGGGCCTTGGTGGATAGAGTGACACCAAAATTTCCACTGATTCCATCATAGGCCGGTTCTATGACCTTACGTCGTAATTTGCCTGGCACCATAATTCGGCGGTGCATAATATGAGCAGTTCCTGCAATTCTCTGTTAATTCGGTATAACAAGTTGTTTTCAACCAAGTAGTCGGCTGTGGAGAGGTCAGTGATGTCGGTTTGATCTTGCTGTTCCTCTTCCCTGATACATTGTAGTTTAGGATCTTTGGCCTGGGCAGCGATCAGATTATCCCTATGTAATTTAGGGATTGTGACTTCCGGTCCCATGATTAGGAGAGTGGCTGCTGGTAGAGGCAGTTTTGGACTCGAATCCGTGGTTGTTGACTCCCGGAGCCACGGGATATCGCCTAATTTCTCATCCAGTTGTAGAGGTTCGTCTGTTTGAGTGTCTGGTTGGTTAGCAGAGTCACCCGTCAGTATTGCTGTCATGTATCACAGTGGTATTGTGGAATCTCTCCATTGCAGGAAATCTTCTTCTAGAAGAAAGGAGCAGCCTGTAGTTGGGGTTTCTGTTACCCTAAATCTATGTCCTCACATACAAGAAGGGTTGTCATTCTTTACAGTCAAACAAACCATAGGGAAATTCATAGAATGACCATTGACCCAGCATATTGTGATTCATTCATCCTCCCGGATAGGAGCACCGGAGGGTTGTTGGTCGTGTGTGATGAGGCTGATCTTGGAGCCCATATAAATGACATTTTATAGGGCTTGTGGCTGAGACAAGCCATTAATGGGAGCTACAGCCACGTCATCTAGGTTGAGCCATTTAGTAGTCCGTTGGGGTTCAATGGCTGCTTGCACGACCCTTGGAGCTGTGTACTTGGGGCAGTGTACATATTTGTGGGGCATATGTCCCTTGTCGTGGCAGTCTTTGCAAACTTCATTACTGCAGTCACGCTTATATGGTGCCCTGTAGGTTGAGGGGTTAGGTTTTGGTAGAGCTTCTGCTGCAGTGGAACCGCCCCAGTTATTTACGAGTTTTGAGTAAGGATTTTTGGAATGGGTTTGAGTTGCTGTTATATAAGTGAGTACTGTTTTCCTGCCCATCGTACTACGCTGGTAATGATGAGTTTCTCAGTCGTCGGCTAAATGGCAGCATTCAGCAATGGTGGTTGGGCTTTTCTCATATATGTAGGTAGCAAGTGTGCTTGGGGCATAGTGGAAGAAATCCTCCAGCTGCACTCACTCCAAGAGATCGTCGAGAGTTGTGACATTATGACAGTCTAGCCAACGTTTGTAGTGTCTTCCCTTATGATAATTCCAGTCCATCCAGGATTGACCTATTTCCTTGGATAGGCTATGCCACCGTTTTCAATGTGATCCACCCATGCGTCAGGTTCATTGTCTGACCATTTTTAGATAAGGGCATTCATGCTACTGCTAGAAGAGTTAAGGTTCTCGACCCTATGTTGGGGGAGTGCCATGGCATTCACGTGGCGAGCTCGCTCAATTGCTAAGTCATGGGCACACTGATGTTCCTTTGCTTGCCTCTCTGCTTTGGCGAGAGAGACCTTCTCTCCAGCCATTTTTAGCTTGTGTTGACATTGCTTCTCCTCCTCCTTTTCAGCTTCAGCAAGGGTGGCTTTCTCCCAAGCCAGGTTTATTTCATGTTGGCATTGTTTCTCCTCCTTCTCATCTCTCTTCTTCTTTGCCCTAGCTATCTGTTCCTCTATCCAGGTAGTCAGTTGCTCTCCCCTATGACCCCTGCTTTTTCCGAGCCCTTGGAAGGTCTGGTAGTCTTTGGCATAGGTAGACATGATGCCGTTTGAGAGGTACACTGATAAATACTAAGATGCACAGTAGCTGCATGGAAGGTGAGTGCCAGATAAATGGCACTGATTCAAATACGATGGTTTGAGTGTAAACAGACTTGGTAATATGAAAGGAGAACCGAGATGGAGCCCCAGGTTGCGAGTTTGTGGAGCCACCAAGGTAGAAAGTAAGAAAGAAGGGCCAAGACTAATCCTCGGTTTGTGAGATTAAGGCAGGGTATAGGAAAGAAAATGAAAGAAAGAGAACCCACTGGTTGGTTCTGACGGACTTGGACTTGTTCACACAAAAGCATGTGGCACTAAGCCAAATATTTGGTAATGGATCTGGTGATGATACCAGAGACCAAGTAGTGGAGAGTGCCAGTGAGAGTGGCACTCTTTGTAATTTTTGATAGTTTCTTCCCAGTTGCAATTAGCAGACATGAAAGGTAGCATTCAATGTGGTTCATTGTGTTGGGGAAGTCCAGTGCAATATGCCAGCTTCATTAGGCTTTTAAGTTTTTAGCGTCTTGCAATGTAGGTTGTTGTTGAGTGCACAGGTTTTGTGTTCCAAAAGGAACAGATTATTACACGAATGGTGTGCAGTTTTATGCTTGGAAGGTGCAGGGTTTGTTAGTTCCAAAGAACAGGTTACTTGTCAGTTCCAAAGAACAGTTTACTTGTTAGTTCCAAAGAACAGATTATTTGTTAGTTCTGAAGAGCAGGTTTTGCTATTACCTCACACATGGATAAGGCCAACTGCAGCTTGAATGTTAGTGTGTTCCATAGAACGTGGCTGTTGGATAGAGAGATTTGATTTTAGGTTGTTCAAAAGAATGGTAAGAACTTGCACACAGACAAAACCATTCTGTACAAATTGGTGTGGGTTTTTAGTAAAATTTTGGTTATGCACGGATGGCTCGAGTGATTAATTGTATGCTACTACATGTGGTTAGTTCCATAGAATGTATTCTTGCGATGCAAACATGCACAAGGCATAAATTAATGGGTTTGTTGGGTTTTTAGTCCGAACAAATCGGCTTGTAAGTTTGCTCCTGATAGTCCCAAGTCAAGAGGAAGCAGTGCAAACACAGCATTGCACATGCGAGTGCGCTCAGAAAGGCTTGAGTAATATGGTGTGGTTAAGTTATAAATTCTGTTATTGTCCAAATAAGGGGCTTTATATGAAATGGGGTTGGAATGCAGATTATATTTTAAAGCATGAAGTCTGTACCCTATATAATTTCCATGAAGTAATGACTAAGTGATAGGAACAAATAATATCTTACTCATACTCTCTCTCGAGTGAGTGTACGCAAATAATGCCAAATTATGAACTACGAAGGGTAATAATGTGAATTTTGTGATCCCTTCCATTAGGAATTATTTTTTCAAAACGTTACAGTTGACAATAGCATTTACATTAACATGTGATAAGGTAATGAGTGAATGATGGCGAGACAATTCCTCCCAAATGACCTCCACATTGACTTTAAAGGAATGTGAATACTATGCACTTTGTACTTTAACATATGAAATTTCTTTAAAAATGCTTATGTTAATTTTATTTGTATTACTGAGTGTAAGATGCAGAGTAGCAATTATTACCTTGAACAATTATAGATGTCCTAAACAAATAAAATCATAAAGTACAAATTGGTTACAGAGTGAGGATGTGTGAGAGCCGAGACATGAGATGCTCACTGCTTTGCCCAGCAGAGGTTGCCAGATACCTCCTCCTAACTAAGACTGTTCATGAACTTTTGGAAGGGAATTCTTGCACTTTCCTGGAATTTTAACAATTAGCACATGTTATCACTTCACTACCTAGCTAATTCCTAGCCACTACAAACATGTAGTCCCATTTCAGCATGCACTAATGCTAAATACAGCTAAATACATGCAAGTCTGGCAATAACCTTCTCTCGCTCTGTGAGTGAATGCTGCACCTATGGCAATGTGGGTACACTTGAATATGCTGCTTGCATCTATGACATGGTATTTAAATTGCAATAGAATTAAATTGAAAGTACTTACTCTGTGTATACTGTTGCCCACAAATGCCAAAGTAAGAAACTAAGGGATATGAGGTTTCCTATGATTGTAAACACAGATTTAACCAGCAAAAGCTGATTAGCTATTTCACTGAGATTGGGGATGATGTTGCACTGTTGAGTCATGCAACAAATCATGCAAGATTGCAATATCCTGGCAGGGTCACCACTTTCATGAGCCTAATATGGGGTTGATTGATATGGCCCTAAACACACTCTGAAACTCACCTGACCACTCAGTTAAACTTGTGAAAAGAAGTAAGTTAACAGTAAATTAAAATGGTTTCCAAAAGAATTCCAAGACTTCACAATTTAGGTTTTATTACAAGGACAAGAAGGATATTGCAAGGGAGCTCCTCACTAGCTCCGTGGCACTGATATTACATTACTCACAAAACAAAGTGCCACTCTGAAAAGATTTACGATCTATTGTAAAATTCTTAACTACAGAATTAATTATCTCTAGGAATAAAATCGCTGTGGGGAAAAATCTAGATTACATAAATACACAGATTCTGCCACGTGGGCATGTAAGTCTTCAGGAATGAATCTTGAAGTGATCTTCCAAGTTGGGAATTAAGGAATTTGCATCATGGGCGAACAGGTGGACATAGCAGCAAACGCCTATTCTGCAAGACAAGCTTGCTGTCACCTTGATATTAAGAAAACTCTTTCTAGTTCACTTAGGGAAATAGCAAGGTTTTGAATTGCTTATGTTACTCAAAATGAAAATGTTAACACTTAACTGTTTTTTCTCAGATCTCCAATGAGCAGAAATATCAGAAGGAATGAAAATTATAGTGGAAGACTGGGTGCTGTAACAACTCCAAAATCCAGACTATACCTTTCATGTAGGATGCACTGTCTTGATAAACGTAGGCCAGACTTTGCAGTAAGACAAGGAACTTGTGGGACTACTGCACGACAAAGAGATGCTGGGTCAGAGGCCGGAAGGGCTGATGCTGGAGTTAACTACAAACTCATATATATATATATATATATATATATATATATATATATATATATATATATATATTTATTTATATATATATATATATATATATATATATATATTTATATATATATGTGTGTGTGTGTGTGTGTGTGTGTGTGTGTGTGTGTGTGTGTGTAAAAAGTAACAATTAATATTTATTCGAAACATTATATAATCATAATAATAATATTAACAGTCATAATGATTATATGATACCATTTAAATTATTTCAGCATTAACTAGTGATGAAGAGAGAGAGAGAGAGAGAGAGAGAGAGAGAGAGAGAGAGAGAGAGAGCAGTGGTGTGTTTATAAAAAAAGATGCTTAAGTTTTAAAAGCACAACTACACATCTGCATCGGAAGGTAGCGTGATGTTAGTTGTTAATATGCCGCTTATCAGTATAATATTTATTTTATTCAATGATATTGAAATTATTTATATTTTGCTCTAATATTTTTATGAAGATTTAGCTGTTCGTAAAATTAAATTCTAGTTTGTTATACGTTTTGACTCATGTTTGAGGATGAAGATTTGTTTTGTGTAAGTGTTTTTCTCACTGAGTCGTGTGTGGTTGATCCTGATGACTTATCACTTGCTTTTCTCCTTTGAGACGAAACTGATGTCTCTGAAATTACATGTAGCTTGGGAAATACATATACTTTTAGAAAATGAGTTTTTATTAAAAATCAAACTGCCTATAGGTGAAAAATTGCTCAGATGGTGATAGATGCATGAATATTGGCTGAGATAAATGTCACCACCACACTTAACATTTTCAGGGTGGAGCCCTCGTGAACTGTATTTTTGCCAGCAACGGTTGCGGAAAAGAGAACATTTTATAACTTGACAGCCAGCAACCCCGGACGATAATATCCAGACTTAGTTCATGCAATATCATTTTACAAAACAATATCAAATATTTGAATGTCTACAACATAGGAGATTGTGTTTTTATTAATCATGGAACCTCTCTCTGTACTAAACACTGTATGTTATTGGTTGTAAAGTTAGAACATTTTCTTTTGAGCCAAATTAACATGGCCACTGAAGCCTATACAAAAATGTTAAAATATATTATATAATAATGCCATATATTATCTTTTCTTTCTTTGCTTGTAAAGTGGGTTCCAGTTCGTCAGCAGCAGCCGACTAACTCAGCCCAGCTTACATCCACAGGGTCATTCCATGGTCTGTCGTTGTTCAGAATGTTGCACCGGCCAGTATCTTGGGTGACATGATGATCATTTGTTTCACCCATTCCATAGTACCAGTGAACCAAAGGTTGGTGCCTGCTACAGAGAAATAACACCTACTTCTCTATATATTCGTTCCACTGATAGCTGGTAGCCTGACATCTTCCTCTGATACTCTGAATAAAGAGATGGAAAAAGAGCATGACTGGTTCGACATGTTTGAAAAACACGGCATGGAGATCCGACATATTTGAGTCAACATATCTTGGTAGCATACCATGCTAGTCTCAGAGCAGAACCAGATATCCTACCGTCATTGGAAATGCCATGTTGCCTCTGTTTGTGAGGAAGAGCTCCCCCATCGATGCCAAGCGTCACTGCTTTGAAATTATTCAGGCAGCAGTGAAACTGTCAACCCTGGCCAGACCCCAGTGATAGTGTTGATCAGCCTGTTTGCAAAAATGAAACAGCTTCAATGGTCCATGGACAGACTGTATGGTGAAGACAAGTTTGTCATACTTCTCGGTGGCCTTCATACAGAGATGACAAGCTACAAAGTCTTGGGTCAGTTTGGAATAGCGGTTGGGTAGAGGCTCTTCAGAAGCAGAACTTGCTACTCCAGGCATTGTTGAATCTTTCTGAGGGCATCTCATGTGACCCGTACCAGACATGCCCATCAAGTCACTGCATGTGCATTGTATATCCTGCTGAAGAAGGCATATGATGTGTATGTCACAGACAGTGAGGATCCTGAGACCTTCAACAGTTGGTGCACTAAACGGAAATCAGAAAGCCCACAGTTTCAGTATTGGTACACAACACTGAACTGGAGCTGCTTGTGTTGGCATTATACGTTCACTACGTGTGGGTGACTTTAGCTTGTACATAGATACACTGACCAAGTTTGGTCCCTTGGTTCTTCAGTCTCAACCCGCACCCATTATGCCCGTTGGTGCCAGTACATGTGAGAGATATGTGTAGTTTGGAAACATCATCCTGATGTTGCTCGAGAATTCCGACAGGGCAAGTTTGCGATGCTAAATCCAGGCGAAAATTCTCTCTCATGAGCATTGACCAGGGCCATGAACAAAACAATGGCTTGATGAAGGAAGAAGGAGGATCATTGGCTTGACACAGGATCCAGATGCCTCTTTACGCTGGGCAGTAGCAGGCCAGAACTCATATCATCATTTCTGAATTTGAGTCTTCCATATGGTTGGGAAAACAGAATGTGCTGGCCAGAGAAACCACCATGAGCAAACAGATGCCACACAAAAGCACCGCTAGAGAGGTGAAGCACTAGCAAGTGCAATTGATGGCATGGGCAGCCCTTTGACGAGGAAAGCCAGGATCTTCTGCGACTGCATTCAAAAGGACATCATGGACCAGCAGTCAGTTGAGTGCCTCTATAGTATACAGCTGAAAGGCCAAGAGCAGTATAAATGTTTGTAGACGAGCGCCTTAGGACAAACACCAAGCCAATAACAGCCACCATCACCAGGAACAAGGTAGAATTGTTTAATGAACAAACACAAAGGTTTAAGAAAGGTGATGCAAAGTCCAGTCTGTTGAGAAATGAATCCTCTCTGTTCGCAAGGCTGTATGTTGCATGCCAGACAAGAGATAGTGATTTAGACAATTTCTTCAGCCATGAAAACCATCCGTTTCCACCATCTTTCTCTTCCTATGGGCAATTACGACTGGGAAAAAATCGGATCTCATGGGTTGCCTAGAAACAGCATGCAGCATCTACATGTCGTACAAGGCCAG
>NC_089742.1:6861229-6937696 GCF_040412425.1 Macrobrachium rosenbergii
CATATATTATATATATATATATATATATATATATATATATATATATATATATAGTATATCAGTATGAATAGAGAAAAATATATTTTTTCTCTCTCTCAGAAATATCCTATTTCCATTTGGGTCTCAGTGGGAGGACCATAACTTCTACGTTAACTCTCCCAGTCTGCCAAAACAAGTCTCCAACCATATCTTCAAGAAACACCAGCACTAACGAGGCGCTAAGAGAAATTGCATCTGGCCGTGCCTTCTGAAATCCACGAGGGTCCTAAAGAAGGAACCTTATGGTTAGTAAGAGTGTGGGAAAACCTCACCCCCTTGACTTCAAACGATAGCCCAAGCGGAAATAAGCCACGCCCACAGGTCAAGTTTCAGATGTTTTGGCCAATCAAATGCCATCAGTGCCAAAGACCTCAGGGACGTCCCCACAATGAGTAACTACCCAATAATCAACAGGAATTCCTTAAAACACACCTCCAAAAGTTGGAATGAAGCAAGTGGAGGAGGTGCCTCAGAAAAGCAGTACCTGCCCAGAATATGACGTCATGGTTGACACAAGGGGAAATGGGAGATATAAGGACAGGCATACAGGAAAGGAGACACAGAAAAAGGTGGGAGAGAAAAAGAGAGAGACAGAGAGAAAAGTCGCAGAGTGGGAAGATAGAGAGAGAGAACTATTCCGAAGTGTGGGAAGCAGAAAAGACAGAAAGAGAAGAAGTGTGTTAGTGAAGAAAGACTCTCTCAAACAATAGTCCCGTAATCTAGTTCTGTTAAGTCTCTGAAACCATTATTTCAAAGTCTCGAAACCATTATCTTAAAGTCTCGAACCATTAAGAAACAGTTAAGAACTATAGGTGGAACTGTAAGACAAAAATCACAAATAAAGAAGAAACGGGAACAATTAATCATTTTCCCTTTAACCTCGGTAATTTACAATTTAATAACTGTTTTAAAGAGCCACTTGTTCCTACTTACAATAATTACCACACGCCCTACGCCGGACGCGCTTACCTTTGAAGGAAAGAAACAGGGTCCGACAACAGCTGGTGGCAGCGGTGGGATAACGAGAGCAGTGGGATAAAAAAAAAAAAAAAAAGCTGCAGCCGATGGCGATCGGTGAGATATCAACAGCTAAGTGAGATATCCGCGGGTGTACATGTAGTGATCACGAACAGTTGGCGAAACAGTGAAGTGAGATAAACAATGAAAATAGAAATATAAACAAGTGATCAAAGAAAACACCAAAGACAAAAAACATAACATACGCCACTCTGCAAAGAAGAAATAATATACGCCCCACGCAAACACACACAACGCTACGACAAAGCAGAAGACTACGCCCCAGAGAGAGAAAGAGACCTTTTTCCTGTCGACGCCACGATGATTCCCGTGATCGAGTGAGAGCAAGATCCCCAGCTAAGGCGCAGTGACGGAAGGACACTGGAAGAAGAAGGCGAAGAAGAAGACGAACGAACAACCCAACCCTTGGATGAAAGCCTACGAATAACGAAATCAAGCTGCCGAGAGAATACGCGCAGAAAGACGAGAGAAAAAACGACTCACAGTAAGAATGTCCTTACGGTCACACACACACACGTAGAAAATTTTTTTCTTTGAGTTAGAAAACACACGAAATTAAGTCGACTAAGAACACTTGTATTGATATTCATTTGAAAAACACAAAACTCATACGTAAATTAAATAGACTTGGCAACAAGAGTTTTTTTTTTTTTCTTTCTTTAACTAAGCACCTATCGATCTTTTTACTAAATTTTATCCAACATTTGGTATTACTAAACTTTATTTAACGTTTGGCATGACTAACCCATAATTTCTGTATTTTATTTGTGTCATTCTACGGTTATTTTAAGCATTTAATTTCTTACAACATTCATTAGCGGAAATTTATATATTTTTCGATCGAGAGATCTCAACTTGTTTTTTTGTTCGCTTAAAGGTGTTCAGAATCATAAGTTTTTTCGAAGATTATTTTTTCTTAAATTTTTTGAAGCGAGTGATAATTTCTTTATTTGTTTTACCAGCACTGTCAAGGATAATTGAAGTTATGGATTTTTTTTTCTTTGTTTAACACCGCCAATCGGTAATTTAGAATTTCGAGGAAATTTTAGTGATTGATTTACTTTAAGTAAGATAGAAGTGTTTATCACCTTTTGTGAATTTTTTTTGTGATTTTAAGAACTGGTTGACTTTATTTGCTTTGTTATTACTGCCATTATACTCATTGGTTAAGAAAGTGTTTATTATTAGTGAATAAATGCCCAGGAGGAGATTGCACAAACTAATAGTGTAAGAACTCCTGTTTACACAAGAAGTCAACCCAATAATTTAACTATGGATAGGGAACACAGTCAACTAGCCCAGTCTCTGCAGCTGTAGGTACACATAAAAGACATGCAATTAACCATACAGCCAAATTTTTGGAAGGAAAGAAGGTCAGGTGCCTGTAACTTAGAAAACTGGATAGAGCAGGTAGGCATACATCTTAATAACATAATAGGTACAGATAGCGAAAAAACTCAGTTGAAGAGTTATCTGGATCTGGAGGCAGGGGAGACTTAGAACGATATGTCCATTCCGAGACATATCAGAGACTTAAGAATTGGGAAGAAATGAAACAGTTCTTTAGGAAGGTATATTCCACAGTAGGCGAAACAGATCCCGTTATCAGCCTTGCAAGGATAGCTCATTGTTATAAGGCAGATAAAAGAAGCTACCAAGGGATGAGTTCCCAGCTATATAACAATATGAATGAATGGGGTCACTTAGTTACATCCACTAAATGGGCAGAGACAGATAAAATGTCAGTAGCTGACGTCAAAACCATTATTAGGTTAGCATTCATGATTGAAGTTTGCCAAACTATTGGAAGGATGACCCGAAAATGGGAGACTTCAGATGACATAGCTGAGATCGAAGAGGAAGTAGCAAGAATCTTAGGTAGAAATCACGAAGGGAACCCTGTATACAGACCTTTAGTCACCATAGGACACAAAGAAAGAGGACAATATAGTTCTAGGAATCCAGATAGAATCAGAATTAGGACGTTAGGTAATGCATCTCAAGGGGGATTTTCAACAGTCACGTGTTATAACTGTCAGAAGAAGGGACATTATGCCAGTGACTGTCGAGGGATAGCTTACTGCCCTTTCCATAAGAGAGCCGGGCATAGCGCTCGAGATTGCAGAAATAGACCTGCTTCAGCACCTATATATAGATCTCAGTCAAGAGGCAGAGGTAGAGACCGTAGTCAGTCTCCATAAGCTAGAAGGAATAGGAGTTCAAACCCAAATAGGTATCAAGATACTAACCAAAACTGCGAGTATATCAGATGACACAATGGTAAATTTTTCACTCCAGTGGTATAATGGATCTTCCTTCATAATAGAGGGAAAGACTGGATTGCAAAACCTAAGCCAAACTAGACAGGTTAGTTAATATAGGGAATGAATATAATTATAGACCAGTATTTCCCGCACATGTTGGTTTAGAGAAACCTATCGCCACATTCTTTGATACAGGAAGTCCTAAGAATATAATGTCAGAAAAGGTGTATCAGATGTATTTTTCTCACTTAAGTTTGAACCCAGCAGTAGACAGTAGAATCACAGACGTTCAGGTAATAATATCAGAATTGTAGACAAATAGATTTTCCTTTTAAGCTAGGAAGAATTTCACTAAAGGAGAAGGTTCTAGTAGTAAGAGATATACAGTTAGGGTTTGCACATTTGCTAATTGGTTATCCAACTATGGCTAGAGAAGGTATCAGCATTAATGCACCTAGAGAGCAATTAGTGATTAGAAGGGGTCATAAAATTTCTAGAATACCTCTATGTAAATTAACAGGAAGAACCCCGACTGAGAGCACTCTTCATTGAGAAGTATTCTAAAGAAAGACACGACAGAGGGAGGATATTCAGTATGCAGCACAAGCTCTCAACAGATAAATACTCACTTAGAATCCAACCAAGAAACTTACTTGAAATTAGACAGGGAGTTAAGACTTAAACCTGGAGAGAGCGCATGGATAGAAAGTACAGTAAATCCAATTTTTTTGAAGGGAAGGAAATTCTCACGCTTACTGAAGAAGCACAAGTAAAGGGGGTACATTACTCTTCTAGTCTACATGAAGTCAGGCAGGGTAAAATAGCTTTGCAGGTTATGAATAGCAGAGGAGGAAAGGTTAGGCTAACACAGGAACAGAATTAGGTTTAGCAGAGGTATACACCATTCCCATTCAAGTTGTAGAGAAGGAAACGGTAGCACCAATCAATAAAGAAAATGAAAATTTAGCCCAGGTCATAAAACTGAGAAGAGCTAAGATAGGGTCTCACTTGAAAGATATTAAAGAAGATTGTGCTAGAGAAAAACTCATAGATTTGCTAAGTGAATACCAAGACATAGTCGCTATGGAGGCGATACACTAGGTAACACAGGTGAAATAACGCATAGAATAGACATTCCACAAAACACAAAGCCAATCTACATACCAGCCTATAGAGTAGCCCATTCCCAGAAGGAAATCATTGAAAGAGAAGTACAAAAAATGGATAGGCAAGGAATAATAGAACTATCAAAATCTCCATGGTCTTTCCCACTTTTGCTAGTTCCAAAAAGGATAAAACCTACAGAGTAGTGGTAGATTTCAGAAGGTTAAACAAGATAACTGAAAATGATCCTTATCCAATGCTGTCTATGAGAGATCTTATCACAACGATCGGACCCAAGAAATACTTTACCACAATAGATTTGTTGCAAGGATTTTTACAAATTCCTTTGGACGAGGAAAGTAAACCATTAACTGCCTTTAGTACAAGCAACGGTAGATATCAATATGTGAGAATGCCTTTGGTCTGAAGTCAGGCCCAGTAACCTTTGTGAGATTAATGGATAAGATTTTAGGTGATTTATTAGGCAAGGAGGTACATTGCTATATAGACGATTTGATAATAGCAACAGATACAATTGAAGAACACATAAAACTGGTAAGAGAAGTACTAAAAGAGACTGAGGAAGGCGAATCTTAAATTGAAGTTAAAGAAGTGCAATTTCCTCCAGAAGGGAAATAGACTACCTGGGACACACACTAAGTGAAAAGGGTGGCAAGTAAACGACTTTAAAGATTAAGTCAATCAAAGAGTATCCTACACCTCAATGTAAGAAGGATGTGAAGTCATTTTTGGGATTAGCAGGTTTTTACCGCAAGTACATAAAGAATTTTGCAACAATATCGCTCCGCTGACGGAGTTATTAAAGGAACACGTGTCATTCGTATGGAAAACAAGGCAACAAGGAGCATTTGATGAACTAAAGGAAAGGTTAACTCATTCTCCCGTACTTAGTTTCCCAGATTTCAGTAAAGAATTCTTTTTCGCCACAGATGCACGTCGCACTGGTATAGGAGCATGCTTAATGCAAAGACATGATAACAAATATAATGCTATAGCATATTACAGTAGAAAGCTAAAGCCCACAGAAGTAAACTACTCAGTAACAGACCTAGAGTCTTTAGCCATAATAGATGCTTTAAAACACTTCAGGTATATCATATTCGGGTACAAGATAAACGTATTCACTGATCATTCCGCCGAGTAGAAATGCTTAAGAATCCGAATTTTTCCGGATGTAGAGCTCGTTGGTTTATGACAGCCCAAGACTATGACATAGAGTTGAAATATGTTCCAGGGAAGGCCAATAAAGTGGCAGACGCCTTATCAAGGCATAGTAACCAAATTGGTGGCATAAACACGATAGGTCACGAAGCAGAACAGGCCGAATTCATAAGCAATGTATTTACCATGCATTACACAGAAGAACTTTCCAGACAAAATTTCATAAGTGAACAAAAAAGTGATGAAGATTTAAAGGAAATCTTCGATTTTGTAGAAAAAATAAAAGAGAATTTAGTAAAAGGAACGAGCAGAACTAAGTAACAGAATTGATGCCCCATAGACGCGGTAAACGTCATAGACGACGTATTAGTTTGGATGTGTCACGAGTGTGACCTCATTTGATCAATTACTAGAGTACTCCATAAAAGAATAGTACCAAAGGAGCCTAAGAAATAAAGTAATTGAGTTAATGCATGACGATGATACGAGAGCTCACCCAGGAAGGGATGAGACAGTTAGACTAGTTAAAAGATCTTTTCATTGAAGGGAATTTACAAGGATGTTAGTAATTACGTGAAGAGCTGCAATACTTGCAACAGTTACAAGATAAGAACAGATAAGGAAGTACCTCTAGGAAATATCCCATTCCGCAGACTCCATTTGAAAGAGTAGCCATAGATCTAATCACTAATCTTCACACCACGAGTAAGGGGGAATAGAAATATATTAGTGTGTATTGACGCACTCACTAGATATACAGAGTTAATACCATTAGCTAGTAAAGGAGCTAAAGAGTGTGCAATCGCTCTTTTGATAAGATATTTTGTAGGTATTCTGCCCCACAGCTCATTATATCTGATAATGGCACTGAGTTCAATAACTCATTAGTTCAAGAAATTTGTGATGCATTCAAGGTAGAAAAGGTAACGATACAAACGTATCATCCAGCTAGTAATGGCTTAGCAGAAAGAAATAACAGAAAGGTTCTAGATGCATTAAGGCATACAGTAGGACAGATCCTGATTGGGACGTCAATTTACCTTTAGTCCAATTATCACTAAACGCTAAGTATCATACAAGTACTCAAGCAACACCCATAAAAGCTTTAATGGGATATGAACCAAGATTACCATATGCGTGGCTAAATCAGCCACTACAGCCTAATTACTCTGAAGACATTATGAAAATAAGAATTGGGAATTTCAAGGTAGTTCATAAGCAATTACACAAGAATTTAGAGGAAGCTCAGAAGAATATGATAGACAGGTATCAAGAAGGATTAAGGCCAGTAGATTACAAGATAGGCGATGAAGTTTACCTCAAGAAGGAGGTAAGAAGTGGAATTAATTACAAAATTAGCCACTAAATTCACAGGGGCATACAAAGGTCATAGATGTGCAAGAGACTAAGGTGAAAGTGAAAAAAGTGAATGAAGTAATACCTTCCACATATGCTGAATCATTAGAAGAAGAAGGATTTTGGATAAATAAAGATAAAGTCAAGAGAACAAAAGAAGTTAAAGAGGCAGAACTGACTGAAGAATTGGAAGAAGCTACTTCAGAAGAAAAAATTAGATATAACCTAAGAAATAGAAGAGTCACATTTCAGTAATAATGATAAGAACAAACCCGTCAATTCATCCTATTATTCCCTGTATTTGATTTCTTTGTTGCTGAGTTTGCCTTTATTGGTTGACTTAGTAATGAAACTATTTTTTTTATAATGTTGCAATGCTTACTTTAATTAGTCGGTCTTGTAACAAAAGAATTTGGGGTTAAGGCGCCGTAACTTCGAATTTACTTTTTCTTTAACTGAGGGGAATTACTTAGGAAGCAAGAAAGTAAAGTAAAATTTCTGAAATGTAACGTATTAAAGTCAGACGGGTTAACAGTCATCTTTAGGATTTGCAACCCACTGTCACTAATAGAAGAATAAGGTAGAAGTTTAAGACAGGTTTTAAATGATTTCAACGAGAATCTTGTTTTCAAATCACGAATATTTGTATCAGTGTACTAATCATAAGTAAAGGGTAAAGAAATGAGAAATACAGTTTGTAAGATTTGTGAGTATGTTAAGCATACCTCATCAAGGCGAAGCCTTGGCATAACCCATAACATGTCAACACTGAAAGGAGTGCATGAACTATACTAACACTAGAAGTAGAAATAGTAATTACTTATTTTCGCGTAGAACTAACACGTTTGCGATCTTCGTTTTTCTTAGAGATACTTTAAATAGCGAAAGCTTACTGATTTGTTTTGCCAGTCACAAAATATTCATAAGTACTACTTTGTTTTTCCGACCCAAGTTGCCAGTCATACTTTTGAGTTAGTCATAAAATCTAGAAGTTTCCTATGCAAAGAGAAGTCTATACTTGCATTGATAAAGTCACAACACATACACAAGTAAGTTACACATGTTAGTTACACAATGTTTGAATACACCCAAGATACAAGTAAGGACATTATCATTGGTTTGTAGCAGCGAGCCCAACAAGAAATCCATGAAGAACGGCCAAGAAATGAAGATTGTCGCCTTATGATTGTACAGATTGATTACTTTTAAGAATTTAAAATCCACCTGTTAGGCAGCTAGGTATGAGGGCTGAGTAAATTCAAATGTAACTTGGATAGATAATTGCTAATGTTTCTTTGCTCTTTTATATCATTTATGATTGTTTAATACTTAAAGCCAGATACATAGAAGGAATTTGTCATTACAAAGCGTGCATATTGTTAGAGCCCTCATAGTCCATACTGTTTTGTTTATTTAGAAAACTGTCAGGAGCCAGTTAGGTAGCATGGCTGAGACTGTATGAGTGAATAGAGAAAATGTATTATTTTCGAAGTAGAAATATCCTATTTCCATTTGGGTCAGTACGAGGACCATAACGCAATAACTCTCCCAGTCTGTCAAAACAAGTCTCCAACCATATCTTCAAGAACACACCAGCACTAACGAGGCGCTAAGAGAAATTGCATCTGGCCGTGCTTCTTGAAATCCACGAGGGTCCTGCGAAGGAACCTATGGTTAGTAAGAGTGTGGGAAAAACCTCACCCCACCTTGACTTCAAACGATAGCCCAAGGAAATAAGCCACGCCCACAGGTCAAGCCTAGATGTTTTGGCCAATCAAATGCCATCAGTGCCAGAGACCTAGAGACATCCTACAAGGAGTAACTACCCAATAATCAACAGGAATTCCTTAAACACACCTCCAAAAGTTGGAATGAAGCAAGTGGAGGAGGTGCTCAGAAAAAAGCAGTACCTGCCCAGAATATGATGTCATGGTTGACACAAGGGAAATGGAGATATAAGGACAGGCATACAGGAAAGGAGACACAGAAAAAGGTGGAGAGAAAAGAGAGAAACACAGAGAAAAGTCATGGAGAAAAGAGAGAGACAGAGAGAAAAGCCGCAGAGTGGGAAGATAGAGAGAGAGAACTATTCCGAAGTGTGGAAGCAGAAAAGACAGAAAGAGAAGAAGTGTGTTAGTGAAGAAAGACTCTCTCAAACAATAGTCCCTGTAATCTAATTGTTAAGTCTCTCGAAACCATTATTCCAAAGTCTCGAAACCATTATCTTAAAGTCTCGAACCATTAAGAAACAGTTAAGAACTATAGGTGAAACTGTAAGACAAAAATCACAAATAAAGAAGAAACGGGAACAATTAATCATTTTCCCTTTAACCTCGGTAATTTACAATTTAATAACTGTTTTAAAGAGCCACTTGTTCCTACTTTACGATAATTACTACACGCCTTACGCCGACGCGCTTACCTTAGTGTTGGGCCTTTGAAGGAAAGAAACAGGGTCCGACAACATATATATATATATATATATATATATATATATATATATATATATATATATATATATATATATATATATATATATATATATACATACATATATGTATACATATATGCATACATATATACGTATATGTATGTATGTATGTATATATATATATATATATATATATATATATATATATATATATATATATATATATATATATATATATATATATATATATATATATATATATATATATATATATATATATATATATATATATATATATATATATATATATATATATATATATATATATATATATGGTTGTATTCTTCTCAATCACGAAGATAAAAATATCACGATGTACTATATAATCAAAATGAAGGAGAAACCAGAGGAAACGGAAATAGAGGTCTTAATTTGTCCCAACAGTTTTGCCCTCCATCAGGCCTCTTCCTGGTTTCTCCTTCACTTTCATTGTGGAGTACATCGTGATATACACACACACACACATATATATATATATATATATATATATATATATATATATATATATATATATATATATATATATATATAATAACATAATTTGGCACTGCTATCTAAATGAGGAGGGCGTGAGAAACTCAGCACCTATGTAAATTTCTCTCCATGCTCCCCTTTTGATCCATCTATTTATCTTTTCTTAGGGCCTGGTGACTGCTTGAATTACCTCTTTTCAGGGAAAAGGCGAATGGAGACGAAGCCTGTTGAAAATCCGCCAGAAAGGTTGAGTTCCCCATAAAAACTGGTGAACATGGGCTGCCAGAAGTCACCAGGACTTGGGAAAGATCCTAACATAGAAAACAAGGGCAACACTGCCATGCTTGCGATGACAGTGACCTCTGGGAGAAGCAAGAAAATAAGCCTCAAGGTCATATAAGGAGAGGAACCACGGCAATTGCTCTCAGAACACCCATTTAGAAAACCCTCACACAAGTCCCTTGCATAGCTCCTTTATTGAGCTGTCCCAATCCACGTGGTCACCTCTCAGACCACACAATAGCATTACTTGTGCACTTTCCTATTAAAGTCACCCCTCCAGAACTGTTGAAATTCGACAAGGCCCCTCCATCGCTCCATTATAAGGTAATGTCCTGACTAGAGGTTTTTTCAGCGGTCGCGTATCTTTAATCTCCAACTGAACTTTCATTGTTCTTTTCTGAAGTCTGAGTTATCACAAAGACCTGACTCATTTAGATCAGTGTGGATTTTAATGCAAGTATATCATACCAGAATCAAGTTATCTTGGCACCTTCCATGCATCCCTAGGTTCGCCCGAGATCATTATAATTATCCTTATGTAACCCCTGACATTATCAAATTGCCGAAGATACATCGTCTGTGGAACCAACAACTTGGCTTGTGCTTCTTGCAATGAAACAGCCACTGCAATCAATTCTTCAGTATCCCTTTCAAGAGGATTAATCATAGACTATTCAATTTTAACCAATGATAAGATAACTAACCACGTGACATCCATGTTTGATCTGCCTACCTTTCCCCAGTCTTTTGACTGACGTGTTTAATTGTAAATATATTCCATTTAAAGTAAACCCAAGTGTTTATCTGTAAAATCCCTTGTTGAATTATGGTCCTAAGCCCAACTGTTTTTCTTTCTTTTACGATTCCTACCCGACCTAGAAATTGCAGTCAGATTTCCTCAAGTCCTCCCTGTTCAAGAGCTAGACCCCAAGTTGGACCCCTGAACAAGGAAACCAGTGAGTAGATCATGTAAGATCATTAGCATATATATATATATATATATATATATATATATATATATATATATATATATATATATATATATATATAATGCACACTTCTCCACTACACTATAAATACTGCCGATTCCTAAATAATGTACTCACAAACAAGATACTTAGTCCACAATGGGTGGAATCGTACTACTAAATAAACTGTGTGCAAGACTAATTCAGGGGGCAAAATAAACTGCTAAAAAAATAAATCTAATACATAAGTTATAGACAGAGGTAACACCTGAACCTCAAGGATACAAAAATTGAATGAAAACCAAACACCCTTATTTATAAACCAAACTTACACAATTAAAGACAGACCTCAACACACTTATCCCAAAAAAAAGGGAGGGGGTCCAGAAAGGAGGAGGAAAATCAAAAGACAGAATACCCTACCATGATACACACTAAATTCAATATTCTAATAACTTCTCTGTGGTAATTAATTCCTCCTAAATGTCAGAGGAGAATCTCCCAATGGCGGGGTATCACAGTATCCACTCGGGTAGATTTGGATATTAGACAAATAATGGGTCCACGTAATATGTCAGCAGTGGACTAGAGGCCGTGATCACACATTATCAATGAATAGATAAATATTTTACCTTGGACAAGAGAGGTCCCATTGACAGTGATACTGGATCAGTGGTGCTGAATGATAAATGGCAGCTAAATCCTTGCAACTACAGGGCGAGGTGGATCCAAAAATAATCAGGCTGCCACAACCAGCAGGTAGGTAACAACCAAAAAAGCAGAAGCAAAAGTAGGCAAATCCAGCACCTCTGGCGAAGATCCAGAAACAGACTGACTATACTCTCCAACAGGAGCTTCCAGAAACCCCTCTGCCGCACGGGGAAGTGGGAGGGGGCATACACACACCCACGGACCATGTAAAGAAAAACAATTGTTAAATAATATGCTTAACAAGCGAACCACCGGTGAGGAGGCAAAATAACCTAATTCTGAATACCTGAATACAACATTTAAACAAATTTAAAAAATAAAAAATTAAAGTAATTACCTAAATGAAACTAATGGCAACATACTGTGTGCGAAAGTTAATAATGAGATGGGATGGCTTAAGAAGAAACAAACAAATGCAGAGAAAGGAAATCTGAGAGTGGATGTTTTGGAATAGGAATAGGTTAATAAAGAAACAATTGGTTACTAAAAAATTTCGAGAAAATTCGGTTGATGTTTAGCTGAATGTTTTGTACGTAGTCACGTGGTGCTGGGCTTAACACAGGACACCGAGATTCTGGAAAGAATAGTATTCTGCTTTGCCTGGAATGAAGCATGAAAATTAAGAAGACATATATAAACATTATATCAAATCCGCAGCCGACTGATCAGAGAGGCGGACACTTTGCTATCCGTGCAGACACCCCGGGATTATGTATGTAATCAACGGATAGGTTTGCTTAAAAAGCAAATGGGTGTTACAGACTAAATACACACACAAAACAAAGCCACTCCAACATCTTCTAAAAACATAACAAACATCTCACACGTCTCGAACTCTCGACCTACCCACGCAACAACTTCTCACTGCTGGGAGAAAGGGCGTTGGGTCTGGTATGATACATGTACCATACGCTACCGGGGTCTAAGCGATGTCAGGCAGGGCAGCCAATCGAGACTACGGTCTACCCTAAAGCCAAATCAAAAGTCCTTCAAAAGAAGGCATCGTGCTTACCCCATACAAACATGGGAAAAAAGCACATTAAAAGATAAGAAGAAGAATATATAAACATTATATAAAGTAAACTAGAAGAGGAAAAAGGACTTTGAACAAATTCGTGTTTGAACAGAGACGAGACCAAACTAGGATGTAACATCATTCAGGTAGCAAGAGAGAGAGAGAGAGAGAGAGAGAGAGAGAGAGAGAGAGAGAGAGAGAGAGAGAGAGACTTCATTCTAGTACCTAGAGAGACAGACAATCTATGGCTCTCCACGATTTTTTTTTTTATGTGAAAAACGTAAGATATTTAGGTGTTCGAAAAGTCTTAATGCGCATTCCAAGATCTTTCTTAAGACCTGTGAAAGATGCAAAGGAAGAAATTTTGGATACTGTTGTGTAAATAGTTGATACGTAATAGCAATAATTCCAGAGGTAAAACATAAACGCTATAGAACACGAGGCAATATGTAGATTGGCTGATAGATAGATCAATTGATTGAGAGAGAGAGAGAGAGAGAGAGAGAGAGAGAGGGAGAGAGAGAGAGAGAGCTGAAGAACTATGATCAAAGAATTCTGAACAGAGACTTAAAGTATTTCTAGAAATTCCACGTAGTTTTCAAATTTTACAATAATTTGCAGAAAGTTTTGCTTTATGCTGGTGATTTTACTTACTTTATTTACCAGGAGATCGAAAATCAAAAGTATACCAAGGAAAGTACAAATAAAGGAGAAAATCATGAAGAGACAAAAGAAATCATTAATTAGAAAGAAGGAAATGTTAATGGGAGGAAGCTTAAATTTCACTGAGCATCAAAAGGATCTAAGTTTGCCTTCACAAACTTCGAAGTTTCCGTAAGATGCAATAGTTTCCCTGGATGCTCTAATTAACTCGCAAACTACGTACTTTGTCAAGTCATCAGCGAATGATTAATGTTTTTCTCTCATGAGATCATGAATTTAACTACATCTCTACCAAGATTTTATCTAAACGAACCCGCCTTTACTTATTCAAATGGCTTAGAAATCTAAAAAAAAACCTGATTATTTAGGATATGATTCAAATAGAGCTTAAGGAAATCTATGTATTGATCCGCATTAAAGATATTCGTTCGTAATGTTTGAAAACGAATGCGCCAGGGAAAACACATTGAATTATGAACTGTGCAATCTTTATCCAAGAAATTACCCTTTAGAGCTATTTATTAATTCCAATGATGGAAACAAGCAATTTCCTCTTGCGCACCTACTCATTGATGTTTGATTTCAGTGTTAAATGCAGTTAATTTAATTTTAATAACAAAGTTATGAGCAAAGTTTCATAAAATTGAAATTCTTCTAAACTGGACAACCTTATATGTAAAATTTACAAATATTTGAAATATATATATATATATATATATATATAGGGGAAAACACATTGAATTATATATATATATATATATATATATTATATATGATATAGTCTATATATGAATGTCTTTTCTGTAATATACAGTGTAATTGAAAATAAAAGGCCCATAAAACACCGTTTAAAAAAACTTGTTTCTTGCTGTTCACTGGTAGAATATAGGTTTATTAAGGTGTCCAATCCGATGTTAAAGGTGGCGTTTCTACAGAAGGAGGAGATTGACCAAATTCCTAGTGGTTTTGGCCTCAGCTCCCGTTTGGCGATGGATCTGGCGGTCAGCGTTTCTTGGTCAAAAGAGGGGTCTGAGGATTAAGGTGAAGCAATGTCCTCCTGACAGGTTCATATTGTTGGTTTTGATTGATGATAGCAGATTCCAGCATCTTTCTTTTGATGTTAATTGATTTCTAATATGTAGGAAAAGTGTTAAATGCAGTTAATTTAATTTAATAACAATAGTTGTGAGGCAAAAGCCCCTGAAGATGAAATATAAAATTAGGAAATTCTTAGTAAACTGGACAAGTACCATTTTTTTCCCTCATAACATGTAAATATTATACAAATACACTATATACACATTATATATATATATATATATATATATATATATATATATATATATATATATATATATATATATATATATATATATATATATATATATATATATATATATATGTGTGTGTGTGTGTGTGTGTGTGTGTGTGTGTGTGTGTGTGTGTATGTGTGTGTTATGATCCTAAACAAGGTCAATTAGGGTCATAATCTCTTACTTCATCTGTTTTAAGAACAGCACCACATCAGCTTACATCTCTAAGGTTCTCTCTGATAGCGTTGGCTTAGCGTTGGGTCAGCAGATTCCTTCTCCCTCGTGGACTCCTCTCCTTGTATCTAACCTGAGACGAAGGGCTACTGGAATTAAACACCCATATCCAAAACTAAACTTTATTTGCAAATTTAACGAAAGTAATTCAGCAAAAGCTACAGACATATAAATGAAAATCTTAACGAAAGGAAATTCTGATACACAATCCATCGAATTAATGATTCTAGACCAACCAAAACTAGTGACTAACACCTCGGTCATCAAATGAAATAAACAGGTAAAAAATAGGTCAAAGTTTAGTATATTCCCAAAGAGTACATTCTCAACCTCTTACTCAGCGAAACATCTGAAGAAGACAAGCAAAATGTTCTTTAGTTTGCCAAAACACACAAAAAAATGCAGATATGGGAATTCCTCCCACGCTATTCAACCATACATGCTTAAACAAGATACATGTTATAGAAATTGAGAAAACAATCTACAGTTTGGTAAACAGATATAATCCTTACCTCGATAACCAGTGTTCAGATCAGTTCTGGTATTGTGCACAACTCAAGTCTCATTACTTTTCAAGACTTTTCAAAAGGTTCAATGTTGGTGTTCTAATGATTCCCTTTTTTTAACCTAATCCCTTCACACCTTGGGACTCCCCCCAAAAGACACGCACAAACATACATTCCACACCGGAACCTGGACACTTCTGGCAAACGTACATAGTGTCATCTCACATAATCCCACACCTTGAAAATCCTGATATAATCCTTACTTAACGAGGAAATGCACCAGATGTAATTCATAACATATTTGTGATCTATAAGTTTTTCATATATATATATATATATATATATATATATATATATATATATATATATATATATATATATATATATATATATATATATATATATATATATATATGTTCTGGGGTCTATTGGAAGAATGTAAGGTTTTTTTTTCTCATGGACTGCCTTTGAGGGCCAACAGAAAGCACCCAGAATGAAATAAAATGGATGGGAACTAGGTGTGACTTACCTTCATCATCACCAATTAAATCAGGAAGTGGAAGGTTGCCATTTGAAATGAGTCACTAGCTACGTTAAGATGAATTTATTTACAAATGAAGCAATCATCAAATTAATCTGAAAACTGATGATCTAGCAGGCAATCAAATAAAATGTGAAACACTATTAGACCATGGATAGCAAGTCTTTGAAATAGAAAGAGGTTAATGCTGATCGAATGAGTTGCAAGGATCTGGCGCTTGTGCACAAGGGGGGGGGGGAACTGGGTAGTGCCCCGGGACTGTGTATCAGACTCTCTGGCTTATCAGAAATGGCAGTACTTCTAAGTGGAATTGATTCAAAAGACTGGGTTCGACCACATAGGAGCAGAGTAACAGGATTCCTGGAAGAGACTTCCAGGTTAACATTCCAAATCAAGGAGTTTCTCTCTTATGAAACTTAAGTATGCACCATGGAGGAATTGGTCAATTAAATTTAATTAGCCCTTGGTTAACACTGTGGTGGGAATAATCTAATTCTGATCACTGAACTGACCTAAATTGGAGCTTAGGACAAGTCATGGGGGGGCGAATCATGGGCTGTTATGTTGGTAGGTTTTGCCTTAACAAAGGGGGCTTTGTTTAAGAGAGTGAAAAGTTGAAAATAATGAAAATATGGAGAGAAATTCACGGGAAGGAACAGACCTGACAGGGAATTTGCATTCATAGACGCACCTGACCCTGTTCATTGCAGATCTCTTGCAGCAGATCTGGGTACTCTGGCGATTGCAGTCCATCCAGTGTGAAGAGAAAGATGATGCGCCTGTGGTGTGCTTCCTCTGGCTGCAGTGATGCGTCTGACTGCGTAGTCTCGCCCATAGAAGGCTCGGCATCTTGGGGTATTTTGAAGGCGAACAACAGAGGCCTAGGTCTGATCTGAAAGTAATTCCTAAAGCCAGTAATAGGTTCATACAGTAAGAGACCTTATAGCTAAGTCCCTAGGTTTAAAACAGTAACCCCCTTGAAAAGGCTTCCACCTTTGTGAGCCTAATGACTTCCTTAGCCCCCAAATCACATGATTGGGGTGGCAAAGGAGTGGTATTGTTCTACACCAGATCGGGTGGCCTGGGGGGTTTAGACCTATCACTTGTTTAAACTGTGACATGGCGTCTTTTCCCTGCCACCAAGTTCCTACTCAAAGCTGACTACTGAGAGACGAGTTTTAAAAAGGCATTCACTCCCTATCGTCTCAGCTAGGCAGTTAGCTTCCATAAATGAGTTGTGCTTTTGCACTGCAATAGCTAAATGGACCTACCTCACTGCTAAGAGGAGTACTAGTTTTGTTAACTTACTACAACAGAGCCTAACTTATACAACAGTATCTGCAGACTTCTATTGGCTGTCTCTGACGGCAGGGGAACTCTACTCCTAGGCAACAGTACATGGTAAATGTGTATTTCGACATAGCCTACTATCTTATGGTTCTGGCACTAAATTCAATGACATTGACCTAACTAAATGCAATTAACTATGAGTTAAGCAATGCTTTACAGCATAGCATACACAATGAATTTGGACATGAGTATCCTGGAGGGTTAATTATGGTAAGTGATCAGGGGGTGTACCAGCTTGAGTATTGGATAGTTTTGAATTAGGTTATGCACAGGGTTAGTATTACAAAATGCCTAGGGTGTTAGATGTTAGTCTACTTGGGCAGAGATCACTCAGGCTACCTTCTCTAGGTAGGTGCCAGGATCACTCTTAGAAGGAAAGAGGCACTGTGCCAATGGGACATGAGTGCCAAGGAGAGCTTGTGGCTCTTATTGGTTAACTGGATCTCTTCTTCTTCTTCGGGCAACTCCAAGGTCTGACTACGCCATTCCTGGGAGGTAACGAGGGCACCGACTCTGGGGAAAGGCCCGGAGTACCATCAGGAGCAGGATCAGGGGTAGCCAAAGTAGCTACGGGCTGGTTCCCTGTTACGAACCCATGAGTTCGTATTTATACATATATTTATATATGTTGTTTGTTTTCCTGAATTGGTATTATCTGCCTTTAAGGGTTTATTTGTTGTCACTTGTCAATGATAGTTTAGTCACTCGTCAACGATAGTTGGTTGTTTATCAGTTGTTGACATCCGTATATTTGTTGCTGCAGTGGTTACTTAGCTGCTTTACTTTCATAATCATGGCAGTTTAACCCTTTTGACTAATTGTTCATTGATTTATTATTCTCGTTTAGTTGTTCTCTCGTATAATTGGCTGGTTAAGACTGATACTTATTTCTCCTCTTTGATGGTTGGCTGATGGGCAACCGAGTTGATGAGTGGCCTGGAACTGCAGTCGGATGTCAAAGTCACCTACTTACTCCCGTGAGGAGAACCTGACTGAATTTGAGAGAAGTCACCTACTTACTCCCGTGAGGAGAACCTGACTGAATTTGAGAAAAGTCACCTACTTACTCCCGTGAGGAGAACCTGACTGGATTTGAGAGAAGTCACCTACTTACTCCCGTGAGGAGAACCTGGCTGGATTTGAGAGAAGTCACCTGAAATTACTCCCGTGAGGAGAACTTGACTTGGATTTGTATCTTGCTTAGTGCGGACTCTGAAGGCTGATTTTGGTGGATCCCTCGTGGTGGCCCCGAACTGGATCCTGCCCTTGCTGGAAGTTGTTCCAGAGTTTCCCCTGATTATGAAGGTGGCTTCCCGTCGTAATTGCCATACGACGTAAAAACATCCGACAGAGCTCTCTATCGAACTACCGAAGACCCAGTAATAGAAGATCTTGGACCTATCCATCGTCATCCAGATATCTGAAGACCATGTGACAGAAGATCCTGGACCCATCCATCGTCATCCGGATACCTTATCTATCTAAGGTCCTGTATTGTCATACCAGCCAAAGTTAATTATTATTGTTATTATTATTATTATTATTATTATTATTATTATTATTATTATTATTATTATTATTATTATAATTTTTTTTATAGTTATTTATTCTTATTATCCATCGCTTCTTTCTTGACGTAGCCCTGGAATCCCAATTCAACCCATAAAATCCATTCAACATCTTTGGGTTTTAAATTAAATAATTTTTGTTACTGCCTTCGAGGCTGATACGTAACATTCCCTAATTCGGCTGCTGCAACAACCGTTGTAAGGGTAGAGCCAGCGTCTGCGTCCTGGCTGGACAGTTGTTGGTCGACCAGAGAAGGTGTAACATTAGAGTCTGCCAGAGGGTCATCCTCGGCAGATGAAAGTGATTGGGAAGAAGAAACGCCAGGGGTTGGAGGCTCACAATTTGTGATGACTAGGTCAGTGAGGTTTGGAGGATCTCCAGTAGGAGGATCCGGGTCATGTTTTGGATCCGGCACAGGCACTAACTCAGGGCCAGGCACAGGGATTAAGGTTAGTAGAGGGATTCCATCTGAGAAAGATGGGCTTTGCACTGCTCAGTGCTCTCAAGCGACACTAGCAGAGGATTGGAGCCAAGTGTGGCTGTTGAGTGACCCAGGGGTGCAAAACCCATTGGTGTACTTGAGGTAGTGAGAGACGGACAGTCTTGTCTTAGGTAGGGGACAGAGCCTCTGGGAATGGTTTTCGATGTGGTATCCATTGCGGCTGGACTGCTAGGGCATCTTGCCCAATTTGCAGAGTGCCCTGTTACGATTGCAGGTCTTGCAGTGGTACCTAATGATTTCCCTTCGTGGTGAGGGAGGAGATTTTTGGTGGCCATCCTTTTGTGAGGATTGAGGACTGGGCCTGGAAGTGTTTTGAGAATGTCCCTTCCGTTGGACACCTTGGTGAATGGAAGGTTGGGCTGACGGTGGCACGCATGTCACAGTGGCTGTGTCCCAGTCAGGTGGTTGTGGAGTGGCCTCCCTGGTGGAGGTAGATAGGCAACAGAGTGGCATGGGGGACGGACATCCCCAGAGGATGTCTCGTTCCAACAGGAACTCCACTCCGTGCCTGATGCTATTCACCACGCTAAGGCGGTGAGGTTGTGTTTCGCAAGGGGTGGTTACCTGAATTTAGACTGTGGGAATGGTCTTAGTCTTCTCCTCTCTCCAGGTCATCATCCACCTGGTCTTTTCATCAACAGTGGTACTTGCTGGCACTTGGGCCTGATCAATCAGGCTAATGTCTGAGCCAGTGTCTATGGTAGCTGGCAGGCTCACTGGTGAGCTAAAGCCATCCAGAGGGGCCACTGAGATGGACTGAGTCCAGACCCGCTCAGGGTGAGGCATCTCTGGGGCACAGCCATGGAGGATGTGGCACAAATCAGACTGACATGTTTAGTAGAGGACATATGCTTCAGGCAGCCAGGATATCCAGCAGGATAGTGTCGTGGAGCTCCACAGTCTCGGCAGGGTCCCTTGGGATGGGCTGGTCTTCCTATGATGACGGTCGGTGGAGAAGGTTGAGCAGACGTAGGAGAGGAATTCTGGCTGTTGTTAGTAGGCTGCCTATTGTTGCCCAACTTGTATCGGCAATCAGCTTCAGCATGGCCGAAGTTTTTACAGTTTGTGCAAGTAGGCTTACTAGGCAGGCCGTTCTTTGGGCGAGTCAAGCCTGAGAGGTACCCAGGTGGTACTATGTGTTGTTGAGACTTGCTGTGGGACTGGTTGAATGTTTCCCAGGAATCGGCCATATGGCAGGCTTCCATAAGTGTGGTGGGCTGCTTATCACTGAGATATGCAACAAGGGGCCCAGGCACACATTGGAAAAGATCCTCCAGCATGGTCTGATTGAATAAATCCTTGAAGGTTGTGCATGACAGGGAGTCGAACCAGAGGGTACCAGACTGGGTCTTGTGACAGGCCCATTCCATCCAGGACCAGCTGACTTCCTTGGCAAGACCTTGGAACCATTGTCTCCATTCTCCCAGGTTATCTCATAAGCTTTGGCGATTACCCTATGAACTTCAAGTATGTTTCCTCTTTGACCCTTCTCCAGCGAGCGGAGGGCTCCCTTGGCTTTTCCTTCAATGTGTTTTGTAAGCACTAAGGCCCTCTCTATCTCAGTGGTGTTGTAATTGTCAAAGAGCACCTCGATCTCTTCTAACCATGCTTCTGGCTCTTCCCCAGTCCACTTGGGGACTAGGGAATTAAGGCTTGAGAGTGGAGCATTTGGTGCAGCAGGTGTGGGGTTGGAGGCTTGTTGGAGTGTCATAGCTTCAGTGCTTTCTTTTCTTGACTTCACCAGCTTGAGCTCCTTATCTTTGAGAGCCAGCTCGGGCTGTCTTCTCCATTCCTCTCTCTCTTCTTCATACCTCCTCTGTTCAGCTTCATAACTCCGCCATTCCAGTCTTTCCTCCTTCTCTTGCTTGGCCAAGTCATCCAGCTGTTCCTTGGCCCACTTGGTGAGTGCTGATCCCCTGAGACCGTCCTCCTTCCCCAGATCCATGAAGGCTTTGTAATTATCTGTCGTCATGTTTCTGGTGGGTGAGGGCATCTAAGTGGGTTGACTGGACATGGAGAAATGGTCTGTGACAATGGGGAAGTGTCCCGTAATTTGGTGGCACTTCAGTGGGGTGGCACCTTTCAATAAGGTGGCACTGTGGTTGAGGTGCCCTGCAAAGGTCACACTGATGGAGCAATCCTGAAGGAGGAATGGTCCCTACGGACAGATACGCTGGTAGATATGGAAGTGATCCTAAAGGTATTCCTTATGGGCAGAAACACTTGGGAAATGGTAGTGATCCTGAAGGAGCTAAGGTCCTTATGGCAGATACACTGTTGGTAGCACTCCGTATCTCAGGTACAGGTGCAGTGGCTTATATGTGATTACTTTTATTTGGTGGCACTGGGGTGCCAGTGGACTCCGGGGAGCAACACTAAAAGGCAGTGCAACCAAACTGCACTGAAAGAAATGGCACTCTGTCTGAGTCAGAATGTAAGTAAGGAGTAAGAGGGAAAGTAGAAAGGTAAGTGCTTCAGTAACTTAATTGGTTGGCAGTGCCTCAGATTAGTGGCACTGTGGAAAGGGAAACCCTTTGTTTTGCGCTCGTGGGTGGCTAGTTCTAAGAACTAGTGATTGCTTCCTGACATGAGGAAAGGAGGGTTATGGGGTTTGCACGCAATATGCGATTTGGTGCTTGCGGTATACGCAAGTCTTGAATAATGGATACCCACTCGTTCACGACAGTTGAGAACCGTTATTAAATGGAGATACGTACTCTCTATGAAACGCACGAGAATTCATTCCACGGCTGAAGCACTTAATGGAAATATAGAGAACGGGGACGATTCAATGGACACAGGCGCGCATATGAATTTGCGCACTGTGTGAATGAGTAAAAGGAATAATTGAACGGAATCTTATAAGATCAAAGGTTGGGTAAAATGAAAAAAAATTTTTATTGTACTTAGCTTTATGAATAAATGGGTTTATTTTCCAATGCTCATAGATTAATTGTTTGTATTCCCCTTGTTATGATAAAAAAGAAATCTCTCTCTCTCTCTCTCTCTCTCTCTCTCTCTCTCTCTCTCTCTGAGAGCGTATGGTAATGGAACCTATTGTTATGATTTGAGTGACTCTACCTTTTCTTATGATAAATTGCGTTGTGCAAAATTACGCTGTTACTTTTTTTTTTCTCCCTAAAAATGACTTTTGGTATTTTCGTAATTTTACTAACTAGCTTCCGTCATGACAAATTATATGGTGGAAAAGGGGTTTTCAAATTATTCTCAAAAGTATCATGGTATTTTCGTTAGGTTTACGTTAGGGTGGAAAGCAATGGAATTCGTTTTGCATGAACGATAGATGTGGAACCGAGGCGCGCGGGAAACAGCTGATGGCTAACTCGTAATCTCGGCCTCCTCATAACAATGCCGAATTTGAGGAAAAGAAAAAAAAAAAAAAGGAACACTCGACTTTCTTGGCTGAAGGCGTGTTTTTTCATTCAAAATTGAATTATTTAACTTTAACATCAGCAATGCCTTTACTTTACGTAACATTGAATGCAAGTTTGTATTGAATGATGCTCTTGGAATCGTTGGTGTGTGAGAGAGGACACTGATTTGCGCATGCGCAAGCTGAGAGCAGCTACCGGTCCGGTGTTGGACTGCCAGAGGTCGCTACATGTGTTTTAACAACACGAATTCCAAATCCTACATCACAGACAGAGAAATTGTAAACTTTCTCTGCCGTAACTGATTTCTTAATAACACTCTTAGCTAACTTTTCACGGCTAACACATGCAATAAATCCCTAGCTAAGCACTTCCTAATCCTTAACAATCAGTCATCTGGCAACCCAGTGTTAAGTGAAACTTGTAAAGTAAGATATCTAGCACGTATGATATCTATGAATCATTGTAGGAAAGCAGTATTTGTGTGCTGTCTATTCTAGATCTGTAATTTACATTCCTGCAAGTTAACAGAATAAAGCGTTTTGTCAAGATGTGACATTTCTTTTCATGTAGTGCCTATGAATGATTATTACCAGGCTGGAAACCAAAAATGGTGGTACTTACGTGGGATTAAAGGCTAAGAACTATAAGTTACTCTAATTTTGTCAGTAAAAATACTGACAATATTCTATTGGTGTGAACTACTGTCAGTACACGGAACACACGTCCATTAGTGCAGCAGATAATTGCATATTTCATAAGAATCGTTCAGATAGTGAAACAAGCATGAAATTTTTGCACAAGTGCTCTTTAAAGTTCCTCTATCAGAAAGGGCGCTGGCCACGCAAAAATTTAATATGGCGGCCAAATTCCAAGATGGCGGCCAGTATCGACAGATTTTGGCTAATTTTTCACTAGAATGGCATGTATTTGCTTCTAGCAATATGGTAAAGCTCTTCCATACTATTTCTTGTGAATATTATGTTTCTGTAGCTTCCCAGTACAGTTTACCTTTAAATATGGGGCTATATGGCTGCCAAGAAAAGGTAGAAACAATAATTATAATGAGAAATAATGCCCGTTCAACAATTATCATTTTAAGCATGGATCTTGGTTTCTGTGGTTTTAGATCCTAATGAGGCCATCTCTTTCGAATAACTCATCAATTTTGAAGGAAAATTAATAAATGTAAAAGAGTGTATGTCTGCACACAACCAGGGCACACTGGTGACATCACTGCTGTGTAACTCAGCATGGGGTTCAGTGCCAGCTAATCCAGCTTTACTAATCCTGTAGTCTTAGACTAGTAGTTGTAGTATAGTTTAGTTTAGTGTCCCAAATGCTTTCTAACAGCCCCAGACCAGCTATAGTTAGATAGCCGCACCTGAATAGACAGGATGTGCCAGCGCGGAGAGCCGAGCCAAGGGTATGGGGGGCTGTACATGATGGTTCATGTACTTACCCGGATGGTGTACAGATCACACGGGACTTAAATGGCACTGGATGAATGATCGGGCTAGGTGTAGGGAGACCGAACCTAGTTGAATCCCATACAGGAATGTGTGCTTTGGAAAAAGGTGGTAAAGGATAACCCCTCGGCCTTAATCAAAAGTGAAATCATGGCAGAATGTGATGCCAATCAATATTGAGCAGTAGAAAAACAAACTGGAGTTTGTGTTGTCTTTGTCAGAAGGACAAAAGAGGTGAGCACTTGACATCACCTCCAAGTCATCATGTCCTAGACCATGATGGGTACACAATGCTGGCAAGGAACATTCCCATGTTCAGTGAAATTAATGAAATGCCACTGATAATGGATCCAGCAAGGCTGGATGAAGGTGATGGCATAGAGGCCACTCTCAGGAAAAATGCAGCAAAATACCATGTGAACTGTCGCTTGTTGTTTAACAACACTAAACTGGACCGTGCAAGAAAGCGACAATCCAATGACCAGACCAGCAACACTGAGACTAGTCGTGCAAAACTGCGCCAAACCAGTCATGACAATGAAGTTTGCATTTTCTGTGAGAAAGTGGCACCTGCATCTGATCTCAGACAGGCTAGTACTAAGGGCCTTGACTTGAAATTGCGTGAATGTGCAGAGATACTTAGTGATGGCAAGCTCCTTGCTAAGTTGACTGGTGGGGATGTCATTGCACAGGAGTTTAAGTATCACCATGCCTGTCTTTGTGCCCTCTACAACAGAAAAGGTCCTACCTGAGGAGCCTTGAGAAAGACCAAGGTAGCACTGAGTCAGAATCAGATGTGTATCCACTAGTTCTGTCAGAACTGATGACATACATTGTTGAAAACAACCTTTGTTCAGATGATCCAGTCACATTTCGGCTGGCAGATATTTGCCACCTCTACCAACAACGTCTGGAACAATTAGGTGTAGAGTCACCAAGTGTAAATTCCACGAGACTCAAAGACAAACTTCTGGCAGAAATTCCAGAACTTGAGGCTCATAAATCTGGCAGAGATGTATTACTTGCATTTCAAAAGGATGTGGGAAAAGCACTTGCTCAATCATCTGATCTTTCAGAGGCAGTTATCATTGCTAAAGCAGCAAATATTCTCAGAAAGTCTATACTTGATCATCAGTCACGGTTTGATGGCACATTTTCTGAGGCTTGTGTACGAAATTCTGTGCCTCCTCTCCTGCTCCAGTTTGTAGGGATGGTTGAGCATGGGGCTGACATCAAGTCACAGTTACGATTTGGAGCATCAAAGTCAGACCAGGCCATTGCACAGCTCATGCAGTTCAACTGCTACTCCCGATACAAAGAGGAGCAACAACTCATAGACACTCCAAAGACAGAGAAACACCATTCCCAGTCTACATGGGACTCTCAGTCTATGCCAAAACCAGGAAGAGAAACCTGGTTGAAATGCTACATCAGTATGGCCTCAGTATCTCTTATGACAGAGTACTGGAGGTCTCTGCACAGTTAGGAGATGCCACAGTTAGCAAATATGTGGAGGAGGTGTGGTCTGTCCCCAGTACTATGAAAAGGGTTGTTCACCACTGCAGTGATGGACAACATCGACCACAACCCATCTGCAACTACTGCCACTACCTCCTTCCATGGAACTAGCATCTCCATATTTCAGCACCCTACCAAGGAGAACACTGGACAGGAAAGACAGCAACTAAAGTTTGCACCTGAGAAAGTGAGGTCGGTGCCTGGTGCCGGACACATTCACAAACATCTCACCAGCTTCCTTTCAAACAAAGAACCCTGTGCCACCAAACACTGCAATACCAAAGCCACCCGCAGATATCTTGGGGCCACAGCTTGCACTGGAGTATCAGTGGCTAGACAAGGTCATAGTCACCCAGGAAATAGATGATGCAGTGAATCTGACGAGGTCAGCTCATCACGCTTCAATGAAGAGAAGCCCAGAATTTGAAGTAACCATAACTTCATTGCTTCCTCTCCTGCGTGATCAGGCTCATTCTGTTGCTACGATCAAACACGTGATGCAGAAAGTGCAGGATGTCACTGATTTTCTGAACCCTGGCCAGATACCCATAATCACAGCTGATCAGCCAATCTATGCCGTAGCAAAGCAGGTGCAGTGGCAGTGGCCTGATCAGTATGGCGAAGACAAGTATCTGGTAATGTTTGGTGGTCTGCACATTGAGATGGCAGCAATGACATCTCTTGATACTCTTCTTCATGGCCCTTAGCCAAGAGTTGCCAACAGCTTACCAAATGTGGATGCAAAGCAGGCTGTCAGGAAAGGTGCAAGTGCTACAAGCTGGGTCTTCCTGCACAGCTCTGTGCACTTGCAAATGTGAAGTCTAGATAAATATTGCCCTCTCTTCAGTAGATAATCTAGCTTGAGCATCCAACGTGTCATGCTATGCCTACCTTCTTATCCTCGAATTTTTCAAAGGTGAAGGTTGAGAGACCTATACATAGATTGATTGCGTTTAGTCCGTATTTCTCTTCTTTTCTTTTTATGGTTACAGTCTTAGACACAATGTTGTATGTGACCATACCATTACTATTTCAGTTGAAAATAGCATATTAGTTAAACTGTCTGATCACATGAATATACCATTAAATAAAAACAGTTGGTCTCTATGTCTGCTAGCGCTGTGGATAGAAAAAAAAACTTATGGCAACCATTTTGTACGCCATCTTGGTTACAATTCATTTAGTAAGGGTTTTCAATAAAATGTGTGGTATGGAACATTTTTATAACCTAAAAGTCGAGGTTTAAAAAAAAAAAAACTGGCATATTCCATCCAATAGATGCTCCCAAACCAGTGAATCTCAACATAGATGGCGGCCATTTTGAAAAATAGCCGCCATCTTGATTTTCAGGTGGCCAGCGCCCTTTTCTAAGAGAGCGTAGTCTTAGGAATGTTTGTGCCAAATTTCATGCTTGTTTCACTATCTGAACGATTTTTACAGCAATCTGCTGCACTAATTACCGAATATTGATTGAGGCGTCAGTAATTCAGTGTACCAGCGTCGAATGGTTGTGCCCTGGGTTTTCAAGTGACATGGGAAACAAGAGAAAAGCATGCATTGCAATTATTATGGCTCTTTGGCTTCAGAAAAGACGCAAACGTAGAAAGTGGGTCAAAGACTGGATTGGTAAGTGTAATATTTTTACGCATTTAAACCTTCTGAATGAAATCAAGAAAACCGATATGAATGATTTTCAAAGTTATTTCCGGATGGATGAAAAGACCTACAATAAACTTTTGGAGATGGTAAGGCCATACATAACTAAAAAAAGACAGTTATGATGGAGAGCATCTCAGCAAATGAAAGACTGTCCATTACTCTCTGCTATTTCGCAACAGGAGAATCATTTTCCCGGCTGCGTTATTCCGTCGTAATGGGAAAATCTACAATCAGTGGAATAGCGCAGGAAACCTGTGAAGCCATCATTACTGCTCTCAAGGATTACATCAAGGTAACTATAAATAGGGTTATAATTTTAGCTTATGGTAATTTTGTTTTTTATTTGACAAAGATGTCTTACATTACATTATCAATATATTCTTGTGGTTGAAACTCATGGAAGTATTGAGTCAAAGGGTCCATTTGTGTTATGGAATGGTTCATTGAATCACCATCATCATGACTAGTGCTAGTGCTTGCATGACATAGGACGAGATGCTGGTAAAATGTCTACATTACGGCATTCATTTATCTTCACTGAATTTCTGGTCAGCGTCCCCATTTCTTCTTCAAATAAGATGTCATTAATATATTTCTCAGCCAGTAATTTCTTATCTCGTGGCAGATTTGTTACTTTGCTAGCCCAAACTTGTGCAGTATTTAGGTCACTGCTATCATCTTTTTTGAAGATAATTACAGGCTATGTTCAGAAGTGTTGTCCGTCATCCGACAGATTGTCATCCAGCAACTGTAATATTTTCATAATTTATGTTAGTATGTACACTCAGGAATGATGATGATGATGATGATGGTGGTGGTGTTGATAATATAAATAATGATAATATGAATAATAATACTATTATTATTACTACTATTACTACTACTACTACTACTACTACTACTACTAATAATAATAATAATAATAATAATAATAATAATAATAATAATAATAATAATAATAATGCTGTATATCAGGTCCACAGTAATATTCAATGGTATTCTTGTTAATTTTATAAAAAGTTACAAAAGGTTGCAAAAGCTTTCGAACCCTGTCCTGGGTTCATCTTCAGTCGAACTAAAAATTATTGACATAATAAGTAAATATGTTAGCTCCGGTTTCATCTGATGCTGCCGTTATCGCCGACATCACCCCGCAGACACCTTATAACAGCCGGGATACCGAGGATGTCACCGCTAACAATGAATTTCATGCAGAACAACAACGGGTGAGGAGATCAAGAAGAATAGCCACGCGGAATATAGGAAGAGGAGAAGCAATCACCTAGTTGGATAGTTGACCGTCCTGCTTGTCGCCTCGTCCGTTGGAAAAACACATCGTTGAGGTCGTCCACTGGTTCCACACTTGAAACCGGAGCTAACATATTTACTTATTATGTCAATAATTTTTAGTTCGACTGAAGATGAACCAGGACAGGGTTCTGAAAGCTTTTGCAACCTTTTGTAACTTTTTATAAAATTAACAAGAATACCATTGAATATTACTGTGGACCTGATATACAGCATATCCTGGTTCTCGATCTAGAGAAGAAAGACCTACTAATAATAATAATATTTAATATTTCATCATTGTCAACTAATGATATATCCGATACAAAATTTTATGTATATGTATATATATATATATATATATATATATATATATATATATATATATATATATATATATATATATATATATATATATATATATATATATATATATATATATATATATATATATATATATATATATATATATATATATATATATATATATATATATATATATATATATATATATATATATATATATATATATAATAGTAATAATAATAATTATTATTATTATGTATAGTAATAGTCTTGAATGTTTTTATACATATCAATTAGCAATTTCGATTTTTCTTTATTGTTTCAAGCAGAATAATTGAACCAAATTCATGTTATTATATTTTTATCAGTGTGTGTATCTCGTTATTCATATTCCTAATACAACTAAAGAATGGGAACATATTGCATCTGCATTTGAATCAAAATGGAATTATGGAAACTGCATCGGTGCTTTGGATGGTAAACACATCGCCATAACGAAGCCTGCCCATTCAGGATCAGTGTTTTATAAGTATAAAGGTTTTTTCAGCAACGTATTAATGGGTCTTGTCAACACAAATTATGAGTTCATTATGATCGATGCAGGAGGCAATGGATGAGTATCGGATGGTGGAGTTCTGTATTACGCAAAGTTTGGGGAAAAGCTAAGGCATTCTGGGCTGAATTTTCCACCTCCATCAACAATGGCAAATTCCATTAATAAGTTTCCCTATGTGTTCGTAGCCGATGATGCATTTGCATTAGACAGTCATTTAATGAAACCCTATGGCCACGTCATTTAACAAATAATCAACGCATATTCAATTATCGATTGTCTCGAGCTCAGCGTGTAGCTGAAAATTCTTTTGGAATGCTTATAAGCAGGTTTGAAGTATTCAAAAAAGCAATTAATCTGTCACCACCTAAAGCTTCAACTATTACATTAACATGCTGTTATTTACATAATTATTTGATTAAAGAGATTGGACATGTGTACTGTTCTCAACGGGGTTTGGACCATGACAACACAGGTAAAATCGTGGAAGGTCCCGACCCCGACCTACAAGCTGATTGTCTCGTGGAACTGCAAAGGACATAACGCATCAATAATCCATCAAGAGATGCAAAATGTATCAGAGATGCCTTATGTTCATACTTTTGCAATAAAGGACAAATTCAATGCCAAAATATGTTTGTAGATTAAATTTAATATCTATGCAATTTTCTGGAGATTACAAGCAGTGGTAGTTTTACATCACAAGAATAAGAATCAGGTAAAAGTGTCTGTATCACTTTGTAGCTAACTAATTTTCGTTTTTTCTGACTTTTGATGTTATCGTACAACTAATTTTAATCCACTGACTGTGTTTTGTCAATAAGACAAGTTTGATAGTATGGGTTCATTTAAGTAGTAATATTTAGTACGCTATCCAAGGTTACTGTATATATATATATATATATATATATATATATATATATATATATATATATATATATATATATATATATATATATATATATATATATATATATATATATATATATATATATATATATATATATATATATATATATATTTCTATCCTAAAATCATTAAAATGCTTTAGTTAACTTATATTTATTGCAAATGTAGCCAATTCATTGTTATGGAGTAAATGTAATAGTTTAAACAATAAAATACAATTACCTCTACTGTTGTTTCAATTGAATTTCTTGTCTGCACAGGCTTTTCCAAATCTTTCAAGAATAAAAGCTCATAAAAAACCCATGAGGACGGTTGATATATGTCATCGGTGCTAGCACCACTCGTTTTAGAATATCTATTTAAATTACTATTACCTATTCTGGGTACTATTTCAAATTCCCATTTACAAAAATTTTGACTTCTGTGCTAGACTTTCCCATATTGAATTATCCAGTACTGACAAATTAACCAGTTTTTATGTGACATCTATATTATTTACTACAGTTCCTACTAATGACTTACTTCAGTATTTATCACAACATTTGGAATTGTATAATCTAGAACTACCTACCAATGTTGCTATTCATTTTATATCCCTTTGTATAAAAAATTGTAAATTTACTTTCAATGGTAATTTTTATGAACAAATATTTGGTATGGCTATGGGGAACCCTCTTTCGCCACTTTTGTCTAATATTTACATGGAATTCTTTAAGTCTAGACTTATTCCAAGAAATCTATTCCCTAAGGTGTTTTGGGTTAGATATGCAGATGATTGTTTTTGTATAGTCAGAGAAAATGTAAATATTCCTGATTTCTTGCAAACACATAATAATCTTGTACTATCCATAAAATTCACAATAGAATATGAAGAAAATAATTGTATACCATTTTAGGATTTCTTAGTTATTAGAAATAACACCAATTTTTGTCTGAAAGTATATAAGAAATCTAAGAATAATTTGTCATATAACCATGTCTAACAGTGCTAAACAAATTAAGGTATCAACATTTTCCAGTATGTATCTTAAAGTTGTTAGAATTTGTAGTCCTGAATTTTTGGAGGAAAAGTTTAAAATTATTGATGAAATAGGAGATTCATTATGTTAACCTCCATATTTTTTTTAGAATTTTTGAAAAATAAAGCAAAAAAGACATTACAATCCAACCAGTGTTAAAAAGAACTTAAAAATATTCTATGTTTACCATTTCATCCTAATTTCATTCCTGCAGTGCCCATTTTAAAAACTATTGATATTAATTTAGTATTTATATATAACAGTATTTTGAGAAATAAACTAATTAAGAATTTCCCTGCCAATTCAAACAATATTGTATACAGTATTCCTTGCAAAGAATGTAATAAGATTTATATTGGCCAAGCATCAAAAGGACTAAAAGTAAGAAGCTCCCAACAGAAATATGCCATTTCGAGATGCTTATCAAATAATGGCATTGTGAATCAGTGGCTTTAAGACAGGCCATGCGATGAACTGGGATAAGTCAACGATGATCTACAAGGTCAACAACCATTGGCAGAGGAATCTACTAGAAACTGTGTTTATTGAATCTATGTCCACCAGGAATGTTAATCTCCAGCCTGGATTATCCCTGTCTTTTTCGTTTAAAGAACATGCTGCCAAGATTAACAAACTGTAACCCTGCCCCTTCTGATTTTTGTATATAAGGCACTGTCAACTTCTTTTGTACTCAGTGTGAACTCGAAAATGTAGAATGAACTACGAAAGTACTTGTTCAAAGTTTCGGTTTTCACTCACCTTCTGACATGGATTTTATAATATATATATATATATATATATATATATATATATATATATATATATATATATATATATATATATATATATATATATATATATATATATATATATATATATATATACATGTGTGTGTGTGTGTTTGTTCTGGCCCAGAGGGCAACTTGGCTGAATTATGGCCCCTGAATGATTTAAACCGAAGTTTCATGGAAACTTAACATGGGAGTGGGGGATAGTATCATCTAACTTCTTGTTCTGGGTTCAGACAAAAGCATATTAGAAAATGTTGCCTTAAGGCCTGCTTCAAATGAGGATATGATCAGCTAAACACTTAGGCTTTCACATAATTAATTATATTTACACAAACATAATCAGAAGAATGGGAAATGATAATGGATACGTGAACAGTGTACTGCTGAACAATCAACTATACAATAGATGAAAGATTCACGATGATACACAATGGGGTCCACTCCAAAGAGCACCACAATGGAAGATACAGTGGTTAGGCTACTGTGCACACACAAGATGATGAGATAATTCCACAGCAAGAACTCCTATCTGCAATGGAGAAAGCAATAGTTACTAAAATAGTCGGCAGTGTAATTAATGGAAATCAAGGGAGCATTTTTTATGCCAAGCAACTCGATCCTGCAACACTGGTTAATACACTTAAGTTACTAAGTTACACACTTCACTTATGAACACAAGTCTCACTGAGGTAAATCACACTGATAAAAGAAAATAAAATAGTAAGATGAAATAATAGGGTATGTGACTGACTTCGAGAACCTTAATTTGGGTACATTACCCTCTTTGGGAGATGTGGGTTTCATCGTCTAAAGGCTCAAGTGATGGAGGGTGATAATGAAGGGGGGTCACCACAAAAGTAACTCAGGCTTCTAGACCAGCCATGTGGGGAAAGCGATGGGTAGCTTAAAGGGAGCAAGAGGACTGCAAGTGTCCTGGATAGGTCCTCCAATGTCTGAGTCTATCTGCCCATGTGGCGTCCTTTTGCAATGTCGGAGGATTAAGATTCTGCTCTATCTAGATGGCATTGTCTTCACTGGTACTCCATTTTCTATAGAGGGCTTGCACTTGGTGTTTGATGGGTAGGCCACCTTGCAAGGTCACTCATGCCCAGGTGTCATGGCGCCAGTACATGTGGCCAGTTGCTAAGGGCCAGCTCGCTTTCTCTTGTGAGTTACTTCTACCCTGGCAAGGATTAATCTCCATAGGACCATACCTGGAATTAAGGCCTCAGGTAGATCACTCAGTCAAAGGAAGGTTAAAGCTTACTCAAGGGATGGGTGAGAGAGAAATCAAAACGGGGTGAATTAATTACCCATAGCTTCTCTATTTATTATGAATTCACAAAAAGTTTAAATATTTATCCTTATGCTTTATATTACTGTAATTGTGAAGGGAGGGTTGGCGAGGAAGAGGTATCCTTCGTTTGCACCCCCCCCCAACCAAGTTGACATTCACACCTTAGATCGGGAGGGAGTGGCTACAAATCATTTACTCGACTGAACAAGCTAAAAAATCACTATCCAGAATCCCTTGTCTTACACTCTTGTTAAAATTTACAATTCTGCATAGAAAAACAATTACAAAGCAAATTATGTCACTTATGACATGTTAATGCAGAATAAACAGTGCTGCTAAGAATTAGGTTATTAAGGCATTTGAATACCATGTTACAGCAGCGTTAATCTAAGTTTGAACATAAAGTTATACACAAATAATCATAACAGCATAAAATCAATGTTAGTAGGTTATTACCATAAATAATCATAACAGCATAAGATCAATGTTAGTAGGTTATTACCAATACCTTAAACTACTTCATTCACTTAATATTTGGTAACCTTGTAAAACAAAGTAATGCAGTTAGTCCGCCTTGAAGAGGAAATACAATGAAGTATTGTGGGGTTGTGTTAGCTGATGTCATATTACTTTTATGCAGCTGAATGGTGCCATGTTGGGGCACTAAAATCTATGCATGCCAAGAGGCACTGTCATAAGTGCATGATAATTAAATCAATGTCAAATTGCATTACTCATGAGCCCTGGGCTCATAATTACAAGGAAAGAGGAAAGGTACAAAGAAGGATTATCTTACTCCTTGGAGGGTGCCAGGGTCGGCACACTGAAGCACGACACTTTGGAAAGGAGTGCCAAGTTACAGCAGGTGGGGTAACAGCAGCTTACTGAAGATTATTACAAGTGATGCCTAGTCAGGACATCAGCTATCTTGTTATCTGTCTCCTCTATGCGTTTGTTCCTCCAATTATAACCTAATACACCAGTGCATTAGGTACTTATTTTGATCTCTGAAGGTAGTTAGATACTTAAGGGGATTATGATCAGTTAAAATAGTTAAAGGGAACCTATGGTCCACATGATCAGGCTCAAATTGCTTCATAGCCAGGACCATACTCAAGGGTTCTTTCTCTATGGTGTTATATTTTTACTGGGTGGAATTTAGCATTTTGGAATAGTAGGCTACCAGATGCCTAACTCCGCCCTTTTCTTGAAACATGACTGTACCAATACCAACATCACTGGCATCAACTACCAGACAGAAAGGCCTGTCATAACCACGGGTGTGGAGATGGGCTTACTGATGAGGACAGCTTTTAAATGCTCATACGCCTTCTCGTAGTCAGGAGTGCGCCGAAATGATTGTTTCCCTCAGAAGAGGTTGGTCATAGGGGCAGAGGTGTCAGCGAAATTCGGGATGAATCGGTGGAAGTAATGAACCATGCCTGTGAACCGCTGCGCCTCCCTTTTAGTTCATGGGTATAGCATATCCTGGATGGCTTGAACATTTGTGGCCAAGATAAGTGATCTCTGCCACCTCGAATTGACATTTTTTGAGGTTGGTGACCATTTTGGCTCTTCAGAGAGCGTCAAGAATTTTGCAAAGTATTGCCAGGTGTTCCTACTAGGTTTGGGTGTATCACTGTGTCATCAAGATAGATGACACAATTCTCGATGCCTTCTAGAATGTTATTCGTCATCTTTTGAAAGCAGTTTAGTGCATTCTTTAGGAAGAAGAGCATCACTTTGAACTGGTAAATATCTTTGGGAGTGATGAAGGCCATCAGAGTGGGCCACTCCTCTGACAGGGGCACCTGCCAATATCCTTTTTCGAGTCTATCTTATGTAGAGAAGGAGTACTACCTAGGCTGTCCAAACACATCTCAATCCTCAGGTATTCCGACTCATTCAGGATAAGTAAAGCATTTCAAATTGTCAGTGTTATCGTATAGCCTAAACGATTCGAAACGTACTAATCTAATCGTATTCTAAGTCTTATACTACGACACCCTGGTTACTTCATTCTTATGCTACTTCAAATTGCAATTGAATCTACATTGCATCGTGTATATTAATCTAAACATAAACAATATAAACTTACTGTTGGCGCATTCAATATTCCTATCTTGAAATACAGTAGAATCAGAATGGCGTGAGCACAATCTCTACTTTATAGAGATTGTGCTCATCCAAAGCACACCTCAAGAAATTGTCCTTACATTTAGATATGCATATCTCCTAAAGGAACTTTTCCCAAATGTACTTTAAGATGACAAGGAATACTCAACTGGATTTGAAGGCACCTACAACTGTGGCTGCATTCCCCTCTTGAGTCCTTACTAGGTCGAACCACACTGTATCAAGGCTGTGAAGAGACTGCCTCTCACAACCGTCTTTGGCCAATACCAAACATTCGACTAAGTACCGGACAAACAGCCGATGCCGGTAGTTAAGCACTATTACCCATATACTTACAATTAAATACACAAAACAGCCAAAACAATGCTTTTCATTACTAAATACAAGCACAACAAAGCATAATATCCTTCTACATAATGCACATTTCCACTTTACGTAAATTTGAAGAGAATACGTAAAATCATACCACAACTTGCGGAATAGTACAATCTCTCTTGTCGAAGTTTCGACATACTCCCCCACAAGACATTAACAATAGTCCTGTTCTTATTAATGCCTTTCTGGCTTCTGCAGCTATTTGAGCAGTCCTTCTGCTCGGGCGGGTGCTTGACTGAACGTCTTCTGTCACAGGATTAATTTCCCTTATCTCCTGCCACAGCTCTAAGGGTATAACTTAATTACAAGTCCCATAAGCTGGCTATGGGCTGTTCTTAGAGTGGTCACTCTTAGGACCTTGTCTCATCCCATGTGTAACTTGATCACTTGTCCTAACTTCCACTTGCTCCTTGGCCCCTCGCCATGAATGAGGACTACTTCCCCTATCCCGGGCCAAGAGCCATGCATAATTCCTACTTGATGAGTCTCTTCAACATGGTCTTAAGATATTCTAATGCTGCTACAAACTTGGTGGCGTTGACACTCAACATGAGTACTGAGAAACCTCTTCTGCTGCAGAACTTCCTAAAGCTCATGAAGAACGAGTCACAGGACGATTATCAACTAGCTCCACATGTATGCCTCTGGCTATCAGGAACGTAAATAGGATGATATAAGCCTTCTCAGGGCTTTCTCCTTTTCCCTTAACCCATAATGTGCTGGTGTAGTCTGTGATATTAAAAGGTTGCTTACATTGCACCCTGAATGCAGGTAATGGAGGAACTATGTTGGGCCTATACAGCCTCACCTCCGTTCTCCTACAAATAACACAATGGTGCATTATACTCTTAGTTAATTACCTTATCTGTGGGATCCAGAACTCCTGTCTGACACTCGCCATAGTTGCATTTACACCCATATGGGTATTAGCATCATGGTGTTCTTTAGTAATTACCCAAGTAACATACAACTCTTCGGCAATAGTATAGGAAACTTAGCAATTCGGGTAACTGTGCATGGTCTAGTCTACCTTTACACCTTATTACCCAGTTGTCCAGGTAAAGATTCAACTGGTGTACGAGAGTTAGTTTTGGTTTTCTTACCCCCTTCATCAAACGCTTGTATTCCTCTTGGAAAAATACCCTTTGTATGATGGCAAGAGTCTTATTCTTTGCCTCTTGGAGTTCTTCCGAGGTCAGTTCACCATGCCTCTTCATACTGGATGAACTCCTACAATTGTTCAAAAATTGTAGGATTCACGTTGTGGTCCTATAGTCCTTTTTAACCTTGCTGAATCTCTCCCATTTCATCAAGTGAGTATTACCATTCAGGTTGTCCCCTGCAGTATTGACCAAAACGTTCTCTTCCTTACCCTGCGCAAGTGATCCACCAACCCATCACCTATCTATTGGCCAAGAGGAATTTTTTTAACCAAAGGGGTCCCTCCCACCAGAAAGCGCTATCCAAGATAATTTCTGTTCCTTTTACCACGTGTCAACCAGTCACTGGGATTATCATCTGTAGGCACATAGGACAAGACCGCCTCTGGAATTAAAGAGTTTATTTCCTGTGGTCTATTTTTTCCAAATACAGGAAGAACACTTTTTGATACTAGCCAACTTAGGGCGACTTTATTGTCTGACCAAACGAACAGTTCTACAAACTTATCCTTCTCAAAGGATTCTTTAATAAATTTGGCCATTATTACTGCTAGCATCAATGGCATCAACTCAAGTTTTGGAACAGTTAATTCTTTATTGGGTGGTACTCTTGCCTTTGCCATCATTAAATAAGAGTTTTCGTTCTTAACTCTATAGGCTACACAACCATATGCTAACTCACTGGCATCGCAGAATATGTGTGAGGAGTCCCCCTTTCCTAGGCTAGTATTCCTAAGAAAGGAAATATCAAGACATTTTTCCAAGTCTTCGGATAACTCAAGCCATTGGTTCTGTAAAGGGTCTGGGAGTTGTTCATCCCAATCCAGTTGTTGCTCCCACAAATATGCAGGTATATCCTTGCCCTAATAGTAGCAGGTAGAAGCACTCCTAATGGATTGTAAACCCGTGCAACAGTTCTCAACACTTCTCTCTTAGTCTGGCTGGACTTATTTATCTTAGTCGGCTGTAATGCCAAGGTACCTTTTTCTTTGCCCCAGTTTGGACTTGATACCTTATGAGTTGTTTGTGCTTTGGCACTAATCCCATAAGCTCTAGCAATAGTTTGAAATGAGTCATTATTGCTCATCCATTCTTTCAGATATAGATGTGCCTGTGCAAATATCTTATTTGCTTCAAAGAAGAAATTTACCAGTTCATTATTATCATTGCTAGTGAACAGCAAGTTTTCTACATATAGTCCTCTTTTTATCCTTTCTATGTTACCTTCTACCATAGATGTGTTTCTTAATCATTGCATTCTGCAGGAAGGGAGAACACAACTCCAAATAAAACAACTCGAAACCTATACACTAACAATTTACTGTTGGGGTCTGTTGGATCTTCCAACAATAAAAACCCAGTATAGTCTATATTAAACTGCAGCAGAACTTTGAGCAGGTCAGCTGTTATGTGTGGTCCCGTCCACAAACAATCATTCAAGCTTAACCCACTTTTCCCCTGTCTGACCGAACAGTCAAGTAAATCACAATATGGAGTGGGATATGCTGGTATCCCAAAACAAAACAATATCAGTTCTCTTTCCCAGACAAGCCTCTGTATTTACAGCTGAGTTATGTGCAATAGTATCAGCCATAAAAATAATTAGAGAAGTCTCATATAATAATTTTGTAATTTATGCTTGACTCAAGTGCTATAGAAGCTATTCAAAGCTATAATCCCAAAATAATATTGTGCAACATATAAAGAAATCTCACTCCATAAATTGTACTAATAAGGAAAATATTGAAATATGTTGGATCCCTGCCCATGTAGGGATTAAGGAAATGAGGCTGATAAAGCAGCTAAAGCCAGTCCCACATGAGCCAAAGACAAATGTAAGACATCCTATCAGTGACTATACAAAATATATAAAAACAGTCATTGTAAAAATGGCAAAATATATGGAACAAAGAACCCGAAAATAATAAATTAAAACATAAAATCAGTGTTGGAGAAAATGGGTTCGTCATATCAGAAGAGAAGACTTAGTCACAAGTGATTCTGACACGTCTTCGAATAAACCATACTCGTTTGACACATGGACACTTAATAGACAGTCCCATGTGGCCCTCTTCCCAAATGTTGAATTGCAATGTGTTGATAACAGTTCAGCATATACTGTGTGAATGTCAAAATATAACCTGCAGCGATTATCAAATTTTGAAATGACCGATAAAGAAGAAATTTTGTCAGAATCTTCAACGTTCTCAGCACCATTTAATGTTCATGAAGCTGCAAATTAATTGGAAAAATATAAAAAATAATCAATCAGTATAATGAATTATAAAACAAGTAAATTTTATGATTTTGCTTAATTTATTTTAAATTTTAATATACCTTTTTAATTGTAGTATGTATGGAAGCATGAGTTTAAATGTATTTATTGTGTGGAGTGTTTAGTATGGCGTATGCCTTTTGCAGCTTTTAATTTCATTTTCATTTTCGTTCATCATCATTGACAAGTGACCTATTAGGTCCCAGTGCTGGAGCTTCTAGCTAGACTTGTCATTTCATCCTAATCCTTCGGGCCAGCCCTATGAGAGCTGATGGTCAGCTCAGTGGTCTGGTTAAACTATTTTAATAATAATAATAATCTACCTGTCGTAACCGTCTTCCTTGCTTTTCACTTACCCGTATTCCAGTCGCCCTCCTCCTCCCTTCTATATAGGTTGGTACCCCCAGCAACGCATAAACTATGGTTATGTACAAATGTTTTTTAAAGAGATTTTTGTATATTTTATATGTATTCTCAGTATTTATTCTTTTATAGCAGCCTTGAAAATGAGACTAGTCTTGAAACGTCAGCAAAAATAAAGATGTTTTTATGTACCAGTCTGTTTCCGCTGCCCTCAATCCTAAATATGTATATATATATAATTATATATATATAATTATATTTATGTATATATATATAATATATATATGTATATATAATATATATATAATATATATATATATATATATATATAATATATATATATATATTTTCATTAAATAAACACTCATGAGACAATTCATTTCTCTTCTTCAACCATAGTTTATTCCAGGTAATCCTTTTTTGCTGGGGTTTTCCAATTTCTGCTTCATCACTGAGAGGAGCGGACGTCTTCATTCACTCTACCACATTTCGGCAAACCGAAATGAATCCGAACGTCTATGGGCAACGTGGATACCAGAGTTAGAATGGAACCTGATCCGCCAGTCGTATCGTCTATGGGGCCCTTAAGATTTAAGAAGACGTTATAACCCAATGGGGATTTCTTCTGGAGGTGGAAATGATTCCGAAGGCAGATTCTGGATTTCTTCCCTGAAGGGAAGCGGATATGACAGGAATCCATTTAGGAGCTGAAGACGGCTTCACAGGATCCTGGAGTTGTTAGGACGTCTTTCAAGAATATTTTAATAATTGTCCACGAATTTTCAACATTAAAGTGACCCAGCAGTATATAATATTAAGGGACCCAACAGTATACAATAAAAGATTTTTGGCTGAGCTTGTCATTTTCGTTTCGAAATGGACTCTGGGTAATTCTAGAACAACAGGCACTACTGGTGATGGTCCAGAACTGCCAATGGCACCAGCACTGGTTTAAAACCCATCTTCAGCTGTTCCTGCACCTACACCAAGATATATATGGTCAATTGTTAGTATTATGACAAGAAGGTACACAGGGTTAGTGCTGCCCATAGACTATTGCCGAATAATATTAGTAGGGTTAACTTGGGTATGGGTATGGGTATGGGAATGGTATGGGAATGGTATGGTATGGATAGAGCATGGGTATGGGTATGGTAAGGATATGAGTATGGGCATGGGTATAGATATGGTAAGTATATGGGTATAGATATAGGTACTGGTATGTTATGGGTATGGGTATGGTACAAATATGGGTATAGGTATGGTACAGATGTGGGTATGGGTATGATACAGATATGGGTACGGTATGGATATGGGAAGTAGCAAATGCTGGCAATAGCAAGCATCTGTCAGTCTAAAAATTAAATGGAACCTCATATTTCAACGGATTACTCATATCTTTTACCAAAAAATTCTCTGAAAAATTGTCACCAGTTCTAAGGAGGAAATTGAGACTGGTTAATTCATTTAGAACCATGAAATGGTGGCACATGAACAATGACCATCGATACCAAAATGAATAGGCTTGCTACAACCTAAAGTTATTAATAAACATTTGTTTACAAGAAGAACAAAAAAATGACAGACAGTAATTAATCAAGTATCAAGAACTGACACCCCATAGCAATGATGACAACGCAAAATTCCATTGAAACTAAACACTTCTCTTGCGTGAAAAAAAGTCCTCCTGAAGGCTGTATGAGCAGGTCTTGCAAACAAACACGCACGCACGCACACACACACACACACACACACACACATATATATATATATATATATATATATATATATATATATATATATATATATATATATATATATAAAATAATTCTTCAATTATCCGGATTAACAGAGCCAAGGGTCCGTCAGATAATGGTGACATCCAAATAATGGCAAGTAAAAAAAATCAACTCTGTACCCTTCCTCACCTAACCTTGTCAATACCACATAACTGTAAACACTCAGTATGCTTATAAACAACAACCATCACACTTTAAACAGAAAACTTTATGCAATTACCTACCTTTTTCCCTGTATCTGTAATAAAATATACTGCAGAAACACACACTGAAAAAATGCAACCACTTCTTTTTCTCTCCCTAGTAAATAACACAGTTCAGTAGGCAGGTAGCCTAGATGTGTTTACCTACAGCCTACCACAGTTTTATGACCAATAATGTATTTTTATACAGCAACTTCCTTATATGTTGTATGGTAACAAGACAAAAATGTGTAGGCTATGTGTGAACTAAAGACCTAGTGTAGCCTGAGTGTTACACTCATGGTATCCACTTGTAAAGGTCAAATAGGCTATTACAACTGTACTTAAAATAGAGATAATGGTAATGAAGCTGTTATTTTACCTACAGAATCCATATATACTGTATTATTACACTGATATATTACCGTTATATATATGTACAAATTTTTAAAAAATAGTCCCGCTATTTGTATAGTTTACGTTCTCAGAATCTGATGATTGACCCTCCTTCAGAAAGAATTGGCAAATTTTTTTTTACTTGCTAAAAGAAACGAATGTATTAATGGAATTATTATTTCTATTTTTGTACAAATGTAAACTAATACTTTACAATAATGTAAAATTACTCAAATAGCAAAACAGCATTTTCCCAATTCATTTGTTTACCGATGTAAACATACCTCAGTCACCCACCGCCCTCCCCTCTCTCCTCTCTCTCTCTCTCTCAATATCTTTCATGAAATATCAACTGCTGCTGTATCATAAACATAAAAATACAAAACTAATGCTCCTGGAAGTTCACAGTGCCATCATATGAGTGCATGCAAATGTAGGTGCATGATGTCATATTTTTTTGCCTTGTCTGATTTACTGTATCAAATTTCATTACAAGTTAGTTAACTAAGTATGATTATCACATACATAACAGTACACAATAGAATATTTTATCACTTTTGATGTTTCGTTTCTAATCAATGTATAAATATTCAAAATCCTAATCTCATAAATGGGCAACACAAAACCAATCATGCAGAAGCAAGATTACCCACACCAAGAAATTATTGCATACGTGTGTGTTGTCCCCCACCACCCGCCCCCTTTTTTTTTTTGTTTGATTTAATGTACCGTACTTCATTAAAAGAGTAGTTGACTGCAAGTATGATTTTTCTCACATTAACAATACACAAGAGAATACTTTATCATTGTCATTTCTTCTCTAATCAATGTAAAAATATTTAAATTGCGAATTTCATACGTAGGAAAGAGAAAAGCATACAGACTGCAGCATGTTTATCCAGGGTTTGGTACAGAGGGGGAATGGGGGGAAGGGAGATCTCTTAGCGGGGAACGGGGGAAGGGTGATCTCTTAAGAGGGGAATGGGGAAGGGTGATTTCTTAGAGGGGATGGGGGAAGGGTGATCTCTTAGAGGGGAATGGGGAAGGGTGATCTCTTAAAGGGGAATGGGGAAGGGTGATTTCTTAGAGGGGGGAATGGGGAAGGGTGATCTCTTAAGAGGGGGAATGAGGAAGGGTGATTTCTTAGAGGGGAATGGGGAAGGTGATCTCTTAGAGGGGATTGGGGGATCTCTCTTAGAGGGGAATGGGGGAAGGGTGATCTCTTAGAGGGGGAATGGGGGAAGGGTGATCTCTTAGAGGGGGAATGGGGGAAGGGTGATCTCTTAGAGGGGGAATGGGGGAAGGGTGATCTCTTAGAGGGGGAATGGGGGAAATGATCTCTTAGAGGGGGAATGTGGAAGGGTGATCTCTTAAGTCCCGTACACACTCATCATGTATCAGCCACGTGATGCAGTAGTGGTGTTGAATTAAAATGACTAGCGGCCAAACTGTGGCAACACTGCTCAGTTGTTCTCCAGCTGTTCAGGGGGTTCAGCTTTCATACTGCCAGGATGTCTGCCATGATGTACTTTGCCAGGAGACTCAGAGGGGGTGGTTGGAGGAAAAGAAACTTTTGGGAAGAAACGTAGAACCTTCAGCAATTCAATAAAATGTAGAGTCTCCTTGTCCATTTAGAGGGGGTAGTGTGGAGGACCCATGGACATCTCTCACTGTCAGGGCAACACTGCGCGCAGCTACATGAAATCGGTCTGGGTTGTCAACTCGTTCAATGCAGCATCACATTGAAAAAGTCATTTTTTCAACACATCCATTCAACACTCTTCACGCATCATGATGATAGGTGTACATCTCTTTAGGGGGGAATGGAGGGAAGGGTGATCTTAGAGGGGGAAATGGGGAAGGGTGATTTCTTAGAGGGGAATGGGGGAAGGGTGATCTCTTAGAAGGGGAATGGGGAAGGGTGATCTCTTAGAGGGGATGGGGGAAGGGTGATCTCTTAGAGGGGGAACGGGGGAAGGGTGATCTCTTAGAGGGGGAATGGGGAAGGGTGATCTCTTTAGAGGGGGAATGGGGAAAGGATCTTAGATAGGGGAATGGGGAAGGGTGATCTCTTAGAGGGGGAATGGGGGGGAAGGACATCTCTTAGATGGGGAATGGGGGAAGGGTCTCTTAGAGGGAAGGATATCTCTCAGAGGGGAATGGGGAAGAGTGATCTCTTAGAGGGGGAATGGGGAAGGGTGATCTCTTAGAGGGGGGAATGGGGGAAGGGTGATTTCTTAGGAATGGGGGGAAGGGTGATCACTTAGAGGGGGAATGGGGGAACATCTCTTAGAGAATGGGGGAAAGGTGATCTCTTAGGGGGGATGGGAAGGGTAATCTCTTAGAGGGGGAATGGGGAAGGGTGATCTCTTAGAGGGGAATGGGGGAAGGGTGATCTCTTAAAGGGGAATGGGAGGGTGATCTCTTAGAGGGGGGAATGGGGGAAGGGTGATCTCTTAGAGGGGAATGGGGGAAGGGTGATCTCTTAGAGGGGAATGGGGAAGGGTGATCTCTTAGAGGGGAATGGTGGAGGGTGATCTCTTAGAGGGGGAATGGGGGAAGGGTGATCTCTTAGAGGAGGGCGTGGAGGGAAGGGACATCTCTCAGAGGGGGGCGTGGAGGGAAGGGACATCTCTCAGAGGGGGCGAGGAGGGAAGGGCCATGTCTCAGAGTGGATGTGGGGGGGAAGGCACATCTCTCAGAGGGAGCGTGGAGGGAAGGGAAATCTCTCAGAGGGGGCGTGGAGGGAAGGGCCATCTCTCAGAGGGGGCGTCGAGGGAAAGGACATCTCTCAGAGGGGGTGTGGAGGGAAGGGACATTTCTCAGAGGGGGCGTGGAGGAAAGGGACATCTCTCAGAGGGGGCATGGAGGGAAGGGACATCTCTCAGAGAGGGCAAGGAGGGAAGGGACATCTCTCAGAGGGGCCGTGTAGGGAAGGGACATCTCTCAGAGGGGGCGTGGAGGGAAGGGACATCTCTTGGAGGGGGCCTTACCTTACCTTACAGACCTTACAATTCGTTCGGGTTGCCCCAGGTCCCTCAGTGTGAGGCACCTCTGATGTCTACCAGAGAATTGCTAACGCATCTTCCGATATATTTTGCATCTTCCAATCTTGGATGGCCTGGGATGCATCTTAGATATTTGTCGAGCTTATTCTTAAACACATCTACGCTCACTCCTGTTATGTTCCTCAGATGAGCTCGATGCTGGTGCGTGGTGGATTAATGTCCTGTGTGCTTTCCTTAGTTTTCCTGGTATAGTTTTGGGCACTATTAATCTACCTCTGCTTGCTCTTTCTGATATTTTTAGCTCCATTATGTTTTCAGTAATTCCTTCTGTCTGTTTCCATGCTTGGATTACCATGTAGCATTCTCTTCTCCTTTCAAAACTATATAAATTTAAGAATTGTAGTCTTTCCTAGTAGTCAAGGTCCTTAACTTCTTCTATTCTAGTTGTAAATGACCTTTGTACACTCTATTTGTGCAATATCCTTTTGGTAGTGTGGGTACCATACTATATTGCAATATTCAAGTGGACTACATACGTACGTTTTATAAAGCATAATCATGTGTTCAGCTTTTCTTGTTTTGAAGTGCCAGAACAACATTCCCATTTTTGCCTTGCATTTTGCCAATAGTATTGCTATTTGATCATTGCATAACATATTCCTGTTCAACATCACACCAAGGTCTTTAACTGCTTCCTTGTTTGTGATTGTCTCATTATCAGGTCCTTTATATGCATATAGCATTCCTTCTTTATCACCATAGTTTATTGATTCAAATTTATCAGTTAAATACCATCCTATTTATCTCTGCCCATTTATATATTTTGTTTAGGTCTCTTTGTAGCGAGTTCCTATCTTCATCACAAGCAATTTCTCTACTTATTCTTGTGTCATCTGTGAAACTTCTTACTACTGAGTCCTTAACATTACTGTCTCTGTCTGCAATCATAATCACAAACAGCAATGCAGCTAAAACCGTACCTTGTGGCACACCGGATATTACCGTAGCTTCATCCAATTTCTCATCGTTTGCAATCACTATCTGTTTTCTGTTTTGCAAAAATTCTTTTATCTATCTTCCTACTTTGTCCACAATGTTATGTTTTCTAATTTTTTCGCTAATATATTATGGTCTACCTTGTCAAAAGCTTTTGCAAAGTCTAGGTAAACCACATCTGTATCTTTTTCATTTATCATATTTTTATATTTGCTTTCATGGTGGACTAACAGTTGGGTTTGTGTACTTTTTCCGGGGACAAAACCATGTTGTCCTATATTGAACAATCTATTTTTCATTATATTTTTTTTCATTACCCTTTCATAAACTTTCATAATATGAGATGTCAGACACACAGGCCTATAATTACTTGCCTCTAGTCTTGAACCACTTTTGAAAGTAGGAGTAATATATGCTAATTTATGCTCATTGTAAATCTTGCCTGTATCTATACTTTATCTCAACAATATTGCTAGCGGCTTTGCGATTGAATGAACCACTTTCTTTAACAATATGGCAGGTACGCCATCTGGTCCTGCTGCTGATCCATTTTTAATTTCATTAATAGCCTGCACAGTATTGGCTTCTGTAATATCTATGTCCAATAAATATTCAATATTTTCATCTGTTATTTCTATATCATTATCTTCATTATCAATTCTAGGTGTAAATTCACTCTTATATCTTTCTGCTAATATGTTACATATTTCCTTTTTTTCATTCGTTAATCGCCCTTCAATTCTTAGAGGGCCTATTTCTACTCTTATTTTATTCATCTTTTTGCATATGAATAAAAAATTTTAGGGTTTTGCTTGATATTTTGTAGGGTCTTTTCTTCTAGGTCCCATTTTTCATTTTCTTTTGATTGTATAATCTTTTGTTCTGCATTTTCTATCTTACTTTTTAGTTCCATCACTTTCCATGCATTCTTTTCTTTTGCAAGAGCTTTTTTCCACTTTCTGATTTTCTGGAACAAGATCCTTCTGTCCCTTGGTATTCATGACTGATGTTTACTTTTTTTCTTAGGTATATATTTTTCCACTATTTCTTCTAATATTTTATATAATATATTGGTATTTACCTGTATATTATCACTTACAAATATTTTTTCCTATTTTTGTTTAATTCTTCATTTATTTTTGACCAATTTATATTCTTACTATAGAAATTGTATTTTCCATATCCTTCCCATTTTTTCATCTCTTGCTTTTCTCTGTTTTCATGTGCTTTGGAACGGACTGTTAGTTCTATGACATTATGGTCCGAAATACTCGTATTATACACTATTATTTCTTTAACATAGTTCACCTCGTTCACAAATACTAGGTCTAAAATATTATCCTTTCTTGTTGGCAGGTGATTTATTTGCTGAATGTTATGTTCTAGTAGCATATCTAATAGCTTTTCAAATTGCCTCTTATCTTCTGCACTACTATTGCTCTCTTTTTTATATGTATAAATACAACCACAGTCTCCTATTCGTTCTTTCCATTCTACGAAAGGAAAGTTAAAGTCTCCGGATAGGAGTATAATCCAGTCCTTGTGATTTCTACACATATCATCCAACTTGTCAATTACTGTGTCAAACTCTTTAGCATTAGGGGGTCTGTATATTACAATGTTCATCAATTTTTCAGATTCAAATTCTACCGCTATTAATTCACATTCTGTGTTACTATATTTATCACAGATTTTTCCTTGATTGGCATCTCTTGCATATATTGCAGTTCCCCCTTGATTTCTATTTTTTCTATCTGATCTATAAGTTATGAAACCCTTTATCTGGTCATCATTACCAGTCTCTTGGGAATACCAGGTTTCACTTATATTCATTATTTCTATTTTTTCATTTTGGGTTAGTTATTCTAAGAACTCTATCTTTCTTTTGAGTTACTCAAAACTAAACCCTGCGCATTCATCACTATGATGGTTTGCGTATTATCTTCATTATCTAATATGGGTAATAATAAGGATTTTCCCATGTCTCCTTCCTGTTCTGATATGTTGATCTTTTTTTCATTTCCAGAAATTCATACATTAAAAAATCCAACTTTTCCATTATATTTGATCTTCCATCTTCATATTTATTCATTTTGTGCATATACCTGCATTTATCTCCATATCTGCACCATCCCCAGCATCATAGATACACTGCTTGTTCCTTGTACTATATCTAGGTGCTGATGCCTCATATCATGGTGCTGACATTTCATAATGTGTTGTTGGCTTGCTTTTGCCTTCATCACATGATCTTTGTTCCTTTCTTTATTTGCTTCATTTTTACCTTGATTTTTTATATGTATTTGATTTTGATTTTGATTTTTCATGGCTACAGGATGCATGCACCTATTTTTTTTTTATTAAACCTACATCCATTTCCTTCTCTCCGGTTTTTACATATTTTTGGATGTAGATCGCTGCATTCCTCTCCATAGCCATCTAGATATGCACATTTGCCATAGATCTCATAATTGTGACATATCTTGGGATGCTTGTAATAACATCATTTACCAAAACTGAAATTCCCTCTTTTCAAAAAGGTGCATACTGTGTCTTTCTTATCTTTCTTTTTTCTTGCTCTTTCCCATCAGTATGAAGATCCGGTTACAACCTCTTTGGGATTTTATTTTGATTCATCATGTCATAATTTATTTCTTCATATGTATGTTGCTGTATTGCCTCATATGTAGAATCTATGAGTTTCTCTGCATCCATACTCTTATCCTGTTCTTTGTTTTCATTATTCTTTTCTATCTCTTCAGTCTTTTTTCTTCTTTTCTATTTTCCTCTTCTTCCTCTTCTTCTTCTTCATCTTCTTCATCCTCCACAATCTGTGCATTAAGTCTTGATTTAATAACCTTGTCTATCCATACTAGACATGTTGAGCAAAATATTCTTGTGTCCTTATTTTTATTTTGCTGTACTTCTGCATTTCCTAATCAGGTTTAGTGGATTTACAATGCTATACCACACACTACATAGTTTACATGCTTTAGGCACCCAATTGCCTATTGCATCAATCAATATATTCACTAATTTCACCATACTAATTTTCTTTGATGGAATGTGTTGATTTTTGTAGATTTTCTTTATAAGTCTTTTGATAACTTGAACTTTCATTGGTATCCCTTCCATTATTTTCATTATATTTTCAACAGATTTGCTCCAGTTTGAAGGATCATATCCTTTCAATATGTCTATGAATACTTTCGCATCTTTTTGGTCGGAGTTGTTGTTTATCTCCACGATAAGCAAGCCAAGTTCCCTGCCTGCCAAGTCATCATACTGTATATCACTTAAGCACGCAAGATTTCTCCATCGCTTTCCACTATTGGTCGACGCCTCCATGATGTTCAGTTTTTAATAATTCACTCGGAAAAAAAAAACAAATTAGACGCTTTATCGCACTAATTTGATATTAATATAATCACCGATATTTCACGAACACTTCTAGCTTTATTTCATTCGCTAATTGTATGTTAGACACGTAATATCGGGTAGATTATTCAGACCAAGAACGAATACGTCTCACCAAGAGAATGTCCTATCACAGAGAGGGAAGGGCCACCTCTCAGAGGGGGTGTGGAGGGAAGGGACATCTCTTAGAGGGGGCGTGTAGGGAAGGGCCATGTCTCAGAGGGGGCGTGGAGGGAAGGGCCATCTCTCAGTGGGGGCGTGGAGGAAAGGGCCATCTCTATGAGGGGGCGTGGAGGGAAGGGCCATCTCTCAGAGGGGGCGTGGAGGGAAGGGACATCTCTCATAAGGGGCGTGGAGGGAAGAGACATCTCTCAGAGGGGGCGTGAAGGAAAGGGACATCTCTTAGAGGGGGCGTGAAGGGAAGGGACATCTCTCAGAGGGGGCGTAAAGGGAAGGGACATCTCTTAGAGGGGGCGTGTAGGGGAAGGGACATCTCTTAGAGGGGGCGTGGAGGGAAGGGACATCTCTTAGAGGGGGCGTGGAGGGAAGGGCCATCTCTTAGAGGGGGCGTGGAGGGAAGGGCCATCTCTCAGAGGGGGCATGGAGGGAAGGGCCATCTCTCAGAGGGGGCGTGGAGGGAAGGGCCATCTCTCAGAGGGGGCGTGGAGGGAAGGACAATCTCTCAGAGGGGGCGTGGAGGGAAGGGTCATCTCTCAGAGGGGGCGTGGTGGGAAGGGCCATCTCTCAGACGGAGCGTTGAGGGAAGGGCCATCTCTCAGAGGGGGCGTGGAGGGAAGGGCCATCTCTCAAGACGAGTATGGCCTATTCTGAGGCGTGTTAAAATTACTTGTGCGTGTCTCTCTCTTTGATATGATGAGCTCCATTTTTTAACATTAGTTTTTATTTCTTTCAGTTTATTACTTTCAGGTTCTTCATCCCATATATATTGCCATTTATTTATGATACCCATTTTTATGTGAGTTACATAATCAGTAACAGGTATATTCACATTTGATCTTGTCATGTGAGTTGGGCCTTTAGCTGCTTTGTCTGGAAGGGACATTTCCTTTGATCCCTACAAACCATGTTGTCCATGGAGGGAATATCCAACATATTACTAGAGGGGGCATTTTTTTTTTCCATTATTATATAATTTATGGAATATAGATTTAATTTGTTGGGAATATTATTATTTGATTTGGGTTTGAATAGCTTCTATAGCGCTTCTTGAATCACTGAAAATCACAAAATTATTGAATGATGATTCTTAATTATTTTTATAGCTGATGCAATTCCATACATCTCTTCTGCTTTAAAATATGGGAAGGTACTTTATTAGGAAGAGAGAACTGATAAGTTTTGTCTTGGGACACTGCAGGGATATCCACTCAGAGTGTTCTGATTTAGATCCATCTGTATATATTGCGTAATGTGGACCTTTTCTCTTATATGCTCTATTGTATGCTGTCTTCTATGGTGTTCTGTTGTATATGAGTTACTTTTGATAAATACTTGAGGTGTGTGCAAATTCTCGTTTTATTCATTGTCCAGGGAGGAGGTGATTTTACTATTACAGGCACTTGTATATTTATATTCAGCGACTCAAACAATCTTTAGCTCTAATTGGGAAAGGTGGTGGATGGTTGTTTTCTATAAATTTTCATCTCTTAATTCAAAGTAATTTTTGGTTGGAGAATCACTAGTTTGAATTCTTAAAGCACTTTTCATTGTTACTTTCTCTTTGGAGAGACAAAGGCATTTTTTGCACATTCAACTTGTAACGATGATTTTTGGGATAATCTAAAAGGCTCCTGAGCATATTCTAAGGCCTTCATTGTGAACAGGGTCTAACATTTTCAGAACTGCGTCAGGAAGCCGAGCTCAGATATGTGGAGGGATTCTTTTGTAATCAATGATGGACAGAACTGTTGCCTTATACAGCACAGTAAGGGCATGTCTATCCTCCCCAAGTAGTTTTAGTTTTCTAATTAGATTTAATGCTCTTTTACTTTTTGATTTTGGATATGTAATGTGGGCTGGATTCAAGTGGGTATCAAATACTAATCCCAAAAATTTTGCTGTTTGGCCAATTGGTATACTATGGTTTTTGATTTTAAAATCTATTTCTTCACCTTTTTCCACTTTTTATTTTTATAAAACATGATTGTTTGAGTTTTATCTATGGAAAATTTAAAGCCTACAGATGAGGCCCATTCATCTATTTTTACTATAGCTTTTATTAATGAGTCGTTCTGCATGTTTTATTCCATGCTGAATAAATGGATGGCAAAATCATCCATGTACAGGTTACTTTTTAATGCCAATAAGTAGATTTTTACTGATATCATTGATTGCAATGAAGTAAACAGTGTTCCATCTAGAGGGGGCTTCTACTGGAGGAACACCGTTTTCAGAGGGGGCGTGGAAATGTTCTAGACAGATCATCATCAATTCTCACCTGAAAATTGGGACATTTGTCAAAATTCTGGAGAAACCTAGGTAAATCTCCACGGATGTTGTTGTTTTGTAAAGTTTTTAGGAAGGGATATCTCAGAGTGGTATCGAGGGAAGGGAGATTTCAATGTCAAAAAAGACAGCTACAGTAATTTGTTTTCGTTCAGAGGGGCTTGGAGGGATAGGGTCTTCAGAGTTACAGAGAGAATCCAATGTGGATCTGTTAGACTGGAGACATCAAACTGAGTGGGGGGTTAAAAGGGACATTTTCTCGAATGTGCCATGGAAGTCGAGACATTTCTCATTTTCTCTAACAATCTGCATAAGGGCTTGTTAAAGAAATTGGTCTCTCAGATTTACATGGAAGGGATCCATTCCAGGTTTGGGGGATAGGAATTATTATAGGACAGGCCAATCATCTGGAAATAAGTTTCAGCCATAAATGACATGGATAAAACTCTAATAAGTATGACTTTCTCAAAGGTGGGGTGGCAGATCATCTCAAAACAAATATTGTCACCTCCAGGAGCAGATTTATTGCTGTTCGAGGGGGCATATTCCATCTCTGACATACTAAATTTTCCATTATAATATATATTGTCAATTGTTTCAAAATTTATTGTTATTAATTCTATTTTATTTTTTTTTTTGTGCTAAGCGTTCATCTAAATTCTTATCACTACTTACATTTGGCTGGAGGGAAGGGCCATTATCTTAGAGGGGGCTTTTGGATCAAGTGTTCTTTTCCCATCTTTTAATATGGCATGTCTAGGTGGTTTGACATGGGTACCATTTATTTTCCTGAATTTTTCCCATATTTTTTGTATGAGGGGGCATTAGAGAGATCTGATACGTATCTCCTCCATGAAATGATTCTTCTCTTGAATTAGGAAGGGACATTTAAATTTTGCAGATATTTTGTTGTATACAGGTTTTAATGTATCAAGGGCATAGGGAATAATAGTCATTTTTTTTAAAGTTCTTTCTAATATCGGTAATTTTTATTCATTTTATTGAACTTTCTATTCAAATTATCTAATCTTCTCCCTTTGAGTGTTTTATATTTACAATCTCAGTTAACTCATCAGACCACCAGGGAACTTTGTGTTTTGTTGGATGGGGTTTTGACTTTGGTATTGGAGGGATCAGGGACATTTTTAATGAAATCAACAAGAAATTCATTGGTTTCATTATGGTCTTTAAATATTCAAACTATGGGATATTTCTAGAGGGCATTTCATATCGGGCTCTCCAATCTGGTGTTATAAATGGGAGGATGATCACTGGTGGGCAAGTCATCAACTGTGTTCCAAGGGCCAATCTGTCAACTATGGAGGTTGTACATAAAGTTAAGGGGGTGAGGGAAAATGTTCCATGGGTTTTTGAAAATATCTCAGAGGGGCTAATTTCGGGCATCATTTATACAGCAGGGGTTGTTGGAATCCATGGACATCTTCTATTTTACTGGACCTATTCTATTTGAGTTTGGGGCAATGGAAGTCCCATATTGGGTTGTGGAGGAAAAATCACCTCATATTAATGTAGGTTCCTCTTCAGAGTATTGTTAAGGGTTTATCAATATCTAACTTTTATTAGGGATGTGGATATAAGTTATAAATTATGTAATTATCATTTTTATTCGTATTTTAATACTTGATATTTGCAAGTCAGTAAAATTTACAGGTACTCTGTCATAACATACTTTGTTATGTACATATATAGCAGTACCTAAATTTCCTCCTTCTTCCTCTCTAGATATAGATACTAAGGATATTTACTCATTGTTGGTTATTGTTTTGTTGACATGTTGTAAACATATTATCATTGGCTCATATTCCTTTAGTAATCGTTGTATTTCTCTCAAATGTAATCTGGTCTGTAGACCATTTACTTCCATTGTATAATATAATTATTGAAAGTATAACGTTAGTGTGTTCAAATGTTATTTTCTTTTTGTGGATCATCAATTTGCATTTTTTCTAAAAATCCTGGATTTACAATATTTATTTGTTTTTCTTTATAAGACATTATGTGTCCAATGGACATAGGGCCCTTTTTGAGAGTGTCCAAACTAGTAGTTTCTTTATTTCTGTAACTTATAAAATTTCGTATAGTGTTTGTTAAACTGTCCTTTGTTATGCTTTCATTTTTGTTGCACAGTTCAATGAAACATTCATGACATCTACATGTGTTTCTCAGAGTGTCGTTTTTTCATTTACTCTTGAGGCACCTTATTGTTGGTGATGGGGTAATCTCTTATCCCATCATATAATCATCTCTCAATGGTTTGTTCCTCTGCTATTTCTTTGGTGTTCTGGGGCATCTGTTTCTATTGGTTTTATTATTACTTTAGGAGACAAAGGTATTTTCTTATTATTTGGAGGATGTTCTCTCTTGGGGTCTCCCGCCTTTATTTTAATGGATGTATCTCTAATAATAGTTGGTTTTTGTTGGTCTTGGGGAAGGAGTTCTCTCTAAGGGTCTCTTTTTCTTTAGTTTCTAATTCATCATGACTATCTTTTAATATTTCTGTGGTGCTTGGCCATCTTCTAGTGATTCTATTTCTCTTAAAATCTCAAAGGAATTTGAGCAAAGATTTGTAGACACTTGGAGGTCCTTTGCTATATTAGCTTCTTCTTGGGAAAGTGGTTATTTTCTTTGAGGTTGATCTATCAGGGTTTTGTTACTCTTATTTATTTCCGTTTTTGTTTCTTTGTTTGATCTCTAGAGGGCTGTAGAAAAGTTCATTTCTTAGCGGGATCATGGATTCCTCTAACCTTTAATTCTAGAGGCCTCTTTTATAGGCATTCCTGTCCTTTCCTGGGAAGTATCTTCAATTCTGTATTGGAGGGATATACATTCTCTTAGATCTTGGATGGTGATTTTGTCCACAGTTCTCAGAGGGGGCATGGTTCACCACACTCCACTGTGGGCATGTTTGTCAGATCCACAGTATGGAGGAATACAGATGTATTATGGCAAGGGGAAGGTATCTCCAGACATACTACAGTTTTCACTGTAGTGGTTTAGGGACATACGGTCTCAGTTCTCTGCTTTGGAGGGCCATTTTTTTATTTTTAAGGGAATTCATGGCCTTCAAATTTTATCTTTGCTATTCTTAGTATTTTTCATGGATACTCTCTACTAGCTATGGAGGGAAGTAAATTATCAGTCTTGTATATTGTTGTACCTTTTTTTAGAGGGAATCTAGCAATATTTTCTTTTCTATTGGTTCATCATTATCAGGGGGCGTGGAGGAAGGGACCCTGTAGAGGGTGTTCATATTGTCATGTTTTATAATATTTACTTTTACATTATCAATATTTTTTTATATTTAAGTAGTTTTCCGATTGATTTCTTTGTAGTGGTTTGGATCAACCACATCTGTTCTTTTTTACTTGTCTGAATGACATTTCAGTAGTTGAATGTCGATTCAATAGGAAGGGACATCTAGTTTCAATGGCGATATTTTTTCTCTGTTTCTAGAGGTTAGGAATCTTGACCAACTTGCACTCCCAAAGAGGGGCGTGGAGGGAAGGGCCAATGTCGGGGCGTCAAGATATTTGTTTTTTTGGGCTTGGAATTACGTTCTCAGTATTTTTTCTGATTTTTCCAGAGAGAGGTCAGGGAGGACGTTCTCAGAGGGGTCGTCAATTGTAGGAGTCTCTACCATCAATGGGTCCAGGGTACTTAAATCATTAATACAACTTTGGGACAGAAGTAAATAATTAAAAAAAGTAAAGGGAAAAGATATCATCAGAGGGGCATGGTGGGAAGGATTCTTCCGCCAATGGCACAAGTGAGAACTGACTCCCAAATGTCCGCATCCCTACCCACCCCAAAGGGGATGGCAGGGACATGATTAGAGTGGCTCAAGGAGGAAGGGACAACTCTCAGAGGGATAGGAGGAAGAGCATTACTCAGAGGGGGCGTGGATTCATCCCCACCTCTAATCACATTATGGGGGACACTCTCAGAATGCCGAGAGTCCTATTACCAGAACTAGACGCCCTATCTCTCCGTGGTCCAGTCCCGTAGAATAGTTCCATCCTGAAAACTCAGGTCCGGGACATCTATCGGAGGGTTGATGGTCCTGGAAGGGTTCTCACTATTTGGAGGGAAGGGAAAACTCAATCCCAGCTGGAGATAACATTTCCTCAGAGGGGGCGTGGAGGGAGAAATTTGTAGAAAGGCGTGGAAAATATCTCACAGCCATTTAAATCGAAAGGTTTGTAGGGTGATCCGTCAGAGGGCTCTTATTCTTCGTAAGGAAGATAAAGAAAGGAAGGGACCTCTTAGAGGGGGCACGTGAAGGGACCTCTTCAGGGGAGGGGCGTGGAGGGAAGGGTCATCTCTCAGAGGGGGTGTGGAGGGAAGGGCCATCTCTCAGAGGGGGCGTGGAGGGAAGGGCCATCTCTCAGAGGGGGCGTGAAGGGAAGGGCCATCTCTCAGACGGGGCGTGGAGGGAAGGGCCATCTCTCAGAGGGGGCGTGGAAGGAAGGGTCATCTCTCAGAGGGGGCGTGGAGGGAAGGGCCATCTCTCAGAAGGGGCATGGAGGGAAGGGCCATCTCTCAGGGGGGGCGTGGAGGGAAGAGACATCTCTCAGAGGGGGCGTGGAGGGACGGGACATCTCTCAGAGGGGATGTGGAGTGAAGGGACATCTCTTAGAGGGGGTGTGGAGGGAAGGGACATCTTTTAGAGGGGGTGTGGAGGGAAGGGACATCTCTCAGAGGGGGCGTGGAGGGAAAGGACATCTCTCAGAGGGGATGAGGAGGGAAAGGACATCTCTCAGAGGGGGTGTGGAGGGAAGGGACATCTCTCAGAGGGGGTGTGGAGGGAAGGGACATCACTCAGAGGGGGTGTGGAGGGAAGGGCCATCTCTCAGAGGGGGTGTGGAGAGAAGGGCCATCTCTCAGAGGGGTGTGGAGGGAAGGGACATCTCTCAGAGGGGGTGTGGAGGGAAGGGACATCTCTCAGAGGGGGTGTGGAGGAAGGGCCATCTCTCAAAGGGGCATGGAGGGAAGGGCCATCTCTCACAGGGGGCGTGGAGGGAAGGGCCATCTCTCAGAGGGGGCGTGAAGGGAAGGGAAATCTCTCAGACTGGGCGTGGAGGGAAGGGCCATCTCTCAGAGGGGGCGTGGAAGGGTCATCTCTCAGAGGGGGCGTGGAGGGAAGGGCCATCTCTCAGAGGGGGCATGGAGGGAAGGGCCATCTCTCAGAGGGGGCGTGGAGGGACGGGACATCTCTCAGAGGGGACGTGGAGGGAAGGGACATCTCTCAGAGGGGGTGTGGAGGGAAGGGACATCTCTTGGAGGGGGTGTGGAGGGAAGGGACATCTCTCAGAGGGGGCGTGGAGGGAAGGGACATGTCTCAGAGGGGATGTGGAGGGAAAGGACATCTCTCAGAGGGGGTGTGGAGGAAGGGACATCTCTCAGAGGGGGTGGAGGAAGGGACATCTCTCAGAGGGGGTGTGGAGGGAAGGGCCATCTCTCAGAGGGGGTGTGGAGGGAAGGGCCATCTCTCAAAGGGGACGTGGAGGGAAAGGACATCTCTCAGAGGGGGTGTGGAGGGAAGGGCCATCTCTTAGAGGGGGTGTGGAGGGAAGGGCCATCTCTCAGAGGGGGCGTGGAGGGAAGGGCCATCTCTCAAGGGGGTGGAGGGAGGAAGGAAATCTCTCAGACGGGGCGTGGAGGGAAGGGAAATCTCTCAGAGGGGGCGTGGAGGGAAGGGCCATCTCTCAGAGGGGGCGTGGATGGAAGGGTCATCTCTCAGAGGGGGCGTGGAGGAAAGGGCCATCTCTCAGAAGGGGCAGGGAGGGAAGGGCCATCTCTCAGAAGGGGCAGGGAGGGAAGGGCCATCTCTCAGAGGGGGCTTGGAGGGACGAGACATCTCTCAGAGGGGGCGTGGAGGGACGGAGCATCTCTCAGAGGGGATGTGGAGGGAAGGGACATCTCTCAGAGGGGGCGTGGAGGGGAGGGACATCTCTCAGAGGGGGGTGGAGGGAAGGGACATCTCTCAGAGGGGTGTGGAGGGAAGGGACATCTCTCAGAGGGGGTGTGGAGGGAAGGGACATCTCTCAGAGGGGGCGTGGAGGGAAGGGACATCTCTCAGAGGGGATGTGGAGGGAAAGGACATCTCTCAGAGGGGGTGTGGAGGGAAGGGACATCTCTCAGAGGGGGCGTGGAGGGAAGGGACATCTCAGAGGGGGGCGAGGGGAGGGAAGGGACATCTCTCAGAGGGGATGTGGAGGGAAGGACATCTCTCAGAGGGGGTGTGGAGGAAGGGACATCTCTCAGAGGGGTGGAGGGAAGGGACATCTCTTAGAGGGGGCGTGAAGGGAAGGGCCATCTCTCAGAGGGGGCGTGGAAGGAAAAGTCATCTCTCAGAGGGGGCGTGGAGGGAAGGGCCATCTCTCAGGAGGGGCATGGAGGGAAGGGCCATCTCTCAGAGGGATCGTGGAGGGACGAGACATCTCTCAGAGGGGGCGTGGGGGGACGGGACATCTCTCAGAGGGGATGTGGAGGGAAGGGACATCTCTTAGAGGGGGTGTGGAGGGAAGGGACATCTCTTAGAGGGGGTGTGGAGGGAAGGGACATCTCTCAGAGAGGGCGTGGAGGGAAGGGACATCTCTCAGAGGGGATGTGGAGGGAAAGGACATCTCTCAGAGGGGGTGGATAATAATAATAATAATAATCTCTTTATTTCCAATTGACACTGGTTATTCTAGAATGCATAGGAAGGATATCTCAGAGTTAAAATGAAAGATCAGTAGTTAAAATAAATTCATAGTAAGGGAATACTAATCTAACAGACATTTTTTCAACTTATTCTTAAAAGAATGTAAGGTGGCAGCATCCTTGATATCTTGTGATAGTTTATTCCACAGGGAAGGGCCTCTCTTTCCGGGAACTCCTTGAACCGATATCTGTTGTCGGGTTTTACAACAAGATCACTCTCAGAGGGGGGTGTACAAACTCCTCAGAGGGGGCTGAGTTAACCATACTAAAATGATACAGCCATTCCGGGGTGCGTAAAATACCTCTTAAAACTTTAAAAACAAAAATACAAATTTCTCTTACATATTGATCTTTAACCTTTAACCATTCCAGCTTTTTCAGAACAGGGGAAACATGATCATACTTGAGGGAAGATCACCTACAGCTACCTGGCAGGAAATTACATTTTTTGAATTTTGTCAAGATGAACATTATTAGTACACCTCTCAGACCTTAAAACAATAGTGGATGAGGCTTATGACAAGTGACTGAACGACAATCTCTCAGAGGGGGGAAGGTTCAAAATTATCTTTTACTCTGGATTCAAGAAATAAGTATGCCCGTCGCCTTTTTGCATATTTCGTCAATATGAGAATCAAAAGTCAGAAAACGGTCAAAGAGACGCTCTTAGAGGGGCGTGGAGGCAAGGGACATCTCAAAGGGGCTTGATTACATTGCCTTGAAATTTACCCTCATAAAGGAGATCATCTATGGCTGATATATATGTCTTGAGCCTATAAAAATACACTGAGTTTTGTTTTCATTTAATAGGGGCCATGTCTCTTAGATTTTGGGAGTGGAAATATGTCTTGGCCTTCTCCAGGCAAGGGAGACTGCTTCAGCCCTTCTTAAGGGAGATCACTTAGAGGGGTTACTTAAGGGTCCCTTCAGAGGATTTGTGGGATCATCAGCAGAGGGGGCGTGGAGGGAAGGAAAATACCAGAGGGGGCGTGGATTCCGGGAAATCATTAACAAAACAATAAACAATATTGGTCCTAAGGCATGGGAGATCTCTGGAGGGAAGGCAAATGATACCTCTTAGAGGGGGCTAGATGACAATGGAGATCCATTAACTTGACTGACTGGAATCGATTAGTGAGGGGCGTAGCTATCAAACCAAGATGGATCTATTCTTAGATTTTATACATTTATCTAATAGAATTTTGTGGTTCATCTATCAAGGGGCTTTGGATAGATCCAGTAATAGGAGGCAGTGATATCTTTTATTTTCTATGTTATCATATATCTCTTAGATCAGGCAAGACCTTCAAAAGAGCTGTCTCAAGGGAGATAGTTTAGACCTAAAGGCATGCTGGTGTTCTTAGAGACTGTTTTCTTCAAATATTTTGTCAATTGATTAGAGGGGAATTATCTTCTGGAAGGGGTTAGAAAGAGTAGGTAGCAGTGAGATTGGCCGATAGTTCTTGATGTCGTTTCTATCTCCGTTTTTAAAAACAGGAATAACAAGAGGATGTTTCCAAAGATCAGGAAAGGAGATCTCTTAGAGGGATGGGAAGTATTGATGATTACTGTAATATAAAATGCTCTTATAAATAGTGCATCCTTGATAAATCTCTTAGAGTAATACCATCAGATCCGCATGCGTTCGAGTTATTTAAACCACTTAATAGTTAATATAACTGTATTACAGTCTACTGGAGAAGGTTTGAATCTCTGGAATATCTACATTTATCAACCAATGACCTCCTAGAGCCTCCTCATTTGCTGGTGTCGCCTGGAGAGTTTTCTCAAGGGGGAGAGTCTGTTTTCCTGGATTGGCAAAATACTCATTAAACTTTTCTGGAGGCAAGGAGATCTTTAATATCCTCCTTGTTTTCAGATTTTTCTTCTCTGCAACAGGGCGTGGAGGCAACTACTTTATGGGGGCGTGGAGGCAAGGATTTCTCTTAGAGGAATTCGTGTCTGGGAGTGGTCTTCTCTAGAGGGCTGGAGTCCATCATGATCTTTTAGAGGGGCTTGGAATTCTCTGAATCTTTCAGGGGGCAAAAAGGGACATCTTTTAGATGGGGCTTTAAGATCTCTCTGCAGAGATCTCTTTCTTGGAGGAAGGGGATTTTTATATCTATGGGGCGTCCAGGGGCAGGGAGCTCTTTGATTTCATTGGGCAACCATTGGTCTCTTAGAGGGGGAAGGGAAGGGACATCTCTCAGAGGGGGCATGGAGGGAAGGGACATCTCCCAGAGGGGATGAAGAGGGAAAGGACATGTCTCAGAGCGGGTCAGGAGGGTAGGGACATCATTCAGAGGGGGCGAGAAGGGTAGGGCCATCTCTCAGAGGGGGTGTGGAGGGAAGGGAATTCTCTTAGAGGGGGAGTCTAGGGAAGGGCCATGTCTCAGAGGGGGCGTGAAGGGAAGGGCCATGTCTCAAAGGGGGCGTGGAGGGAAAGGCCATGTCTCAGAGGGGGCGCGGAAGGAAGGGCCATCTCTCAGAGGGGGCATGGAAGAAGGGGCCATCTCTCAGAGGGGGGTGGAGGGAGGGCCATGTCTCAGAGGGGGCGTGGAGGAAAGGGCCATCTCTCAGAGGGGGCGTGGAGGGAAGGGCCATCTCTTAGAGGGGGCGTGGAGGGAAGGGCCATCTCTCAGAGGGGGCGTGGAGGGAAGGGCCATCTCTCAGAGGGGGCGTGGAGGGAAGGGCCATCTCTCAGAGGGGGTGTGGAGGGAAGGGCCATCTCTCAGAGGGGCGTGGAGGAAGGGCCATCTCTCAGAGGGGGGGTGGAGGGAAGGGCCATCTCTCAGAGGGGGCGTGGAGGGAAGGGCCATCTCTCAGAGAGGGCGTGGAGGGAAGGGCCATCTCTCAGAGGGGGGAGGAAGGGATCTCTCAGAGGGAAGGGCCATCTCTCAGAGGGGGTGGGAGGGAAGGGTCATCTCTCAGACGGAGTGTGGAGGGAAGGGCCATCTCTCAGAGGGGGCATGGAGGGAAGGGTCATCTCTCAGAGGGGGCGTGGAGGGAAGGGCCATCTCTTAGAGGGGTGTGGAGGGAAGGGACATCTCTCAGAGGGGGGTGGAGGGAAGGGACATCTCTCAGAGGGGGCGTGGAGGGAAGGGCCATCTCTCAGAGGGGGCGTGGAGGGAAGGGACATCTCTCAGAGGGGGCGTGGAGGGAAGGGCCATCTCTCAGAGGGGGCGTGGAGGGAAGGGCCATCTCTCAGAGGGGGCACGGGGGGAAGGGCCATCTCTCAGACGGGGCGTGGATGGAAGGGCAATCTCTCAGAGGGGGCGTGGAGGGAAGGGTCATCTCTTTGAGGGGGCGTGGAGGAAAGGGCCATCTCTCAGACGGGGCGTGGAGGGAAGGATCATCTCTAGGAGGGGGCGTGGAGGGAAGGGCCATCTCTTAGATGGGGTATGGAGGGAAGGGGCATCTCTCACAGGGGGCATGGAGGGACGGGACATCTCTCAGAAGGAGCACGGAGGGAAGGGACATCTCTCAGAGGGGGCGTGGAGGGACGGGACATCTCTCAGAGCAGAGGGAGCGTGGAGGAAAGGGACATCTCTCAGACGGGGTGTGCAGGGAAGGGCCATCTATCTGAGGGGGCGTGGAGAGAAGGGCCATCTCTCAGAGGGGGAGTGGAGGGAAGGGCCATCTCTCAAAGGGGGCGTGGAGGGAAGGGACATCTCTCAGAGGGGGCGTGGAGGGAAGGACCATCTCTCAGAGGGGGGCGTGGAGGGAAGGGACATCTCTCAGAGGGGGCGTGGAGGGAAGGGACATCTCTCAGAGGGGGCGTGGAGGGAAGGGCCATCTCTCAGAGGGGGCGTGGAGGGAAGGGACATCTCTTAGAGGGGCGTGGAGGGAAGGGCCATCTCTGAGAGGGGCATGGAGGGAAGGGACATCTCTCAGAGGGGGCGTGGAGGGAAGGGACATCTCTCAGAGGGGGCGGGAAGGACATCTCTTAGAGGGGGCGGAAAGGAAGGGCATCTCTTAGAGGGGGCGTGGAGGGAAGGACATCTCTCAGAGGGGGTGGAGGGAAGGGACATCTCTCAGAGGGGGCGTGTGGAGGGAAGGGACATCTTCAGAGGGGGCGTGGAGGGAAGGGACATCTCTTAGAGGGGGCGTGTAGGGAAGGGCCATGTCTCAGAGGGGGTGTGGAGGGAAGGGCCATCTCTTAAAAGGGGCGTGTAGGGGAGGGGACATCTCTTAGAAGGGGGCGTGGAGGGAAGGAACATCTCTTAGAGGGGGCGTGGAGGGACAGGACATCTCTCAGAGCAGAGGGAGCGTGGAGAGAAGGGACATCTCTCAGACGGGGCGGGGAAGGAAGGGCCATCTCTCAGAGGGGGCGTGGAGGGAAGGGCCATCTCTCAGAGGGGCGTGGAGGAAGAGGAGGGGCGTGGAGGAAGGCATCTCTCAGAGGTAGGCACGGAGGGAAGAGCATCTCTCAGACGGGGGAAAGTGGAGGGAAGGGCCACCGCTCAGAGGGGGCATGGAGGGAAGGGTCATCTCTCAGAGGGGGCGTGGTGGAAAGGGCCATCTCTCAGACGGGGCGTGGAGGGAAGGGCCATCTCTCAGAGGGGGCGTGGAAAGAAGGGCCATCTCTCAGAGGGGGCGTGGAGGGACGGGACATCTCTCAGAGCAGAGGGAGCGTGGAGGGAAGGGACATCTCTCAGAGGGGCGTGGAGGGAAGGGCCATCTCTCAGAGGAGGCGTGGAGGGAAGGGCCATCTCTCAGAGGGGGCGTGGAGGGAAGGGACATCTTCAGAGGGGGCGTGGAGGGAAGGGCCATCTCTCAGAGGGGGCGTGGAGGGAAGGGACATCTCTCAGAGGGGGCGTGGAGTGAAGGGCCATCTCTCAGAGGGGGCGCGGAGGGAAGAGCATCTCTCAGACGGGGCGTGGAGGGAAGGGCCACCTCTCAGAGGGGGCATGGAGGGAAGGGTCATCTCTCAGAGGGGGCGTGGTGGAAAGGGCCATCTCTCAGACGGGGCGTGGAGGGAAGGGCCATCTCTCAGACGGGGCGTGGAGGGAAGGGCCATCTCTCAGAGGGGCCATGGAGGGAAGGGTCATCTCTCAGAGGGGGCGTGGAGGGAAGGGACATCTCTCAGAGGGGGCATGGAGGGAAGGGCCATCTCTCAGAGGGGGCGTGGAGGGAAGGGATATCTCTCAGAGGGGGCGTGGAGGGAAGGGACATCTCTTAAAGGGGGCGTGGAGGGAAGGGACATCTTTTAGAGGGGGCGTGGAGGGAAGGGCCATCTCTCAGAGGGGGCGTGGAGGGACGGGACATCTCTCAGCAGAGGGAGCGTGGAGGGAAGGGACATCTCTCAGACCGGGGGGGTGGAGGGAAGGGCCATCTCTCAGAGGGGGCGTGGAAGGAAGGGCCATCTCTCAGAGGGGGTGTGGAGGGAAGGGCCATCTATCAGAGGGGGCGTGGACGGAAGGGACATCTCCCAGAGAGGGCGTGGAGGGAAGGGCCATCTCCCAGAGGGGGTGGAGGAAGGGCCATCTCTCAGAGGGGGCGTGGAGGGAAGGGACATCTCTTAGAGGGGCGTGGAGGAAGGGACATCTCTCAGAGGGGCGTGGAGGAAGGGACATCTCTCAGAGGGGGGCATGAAGGGAAGGCACATCTCTCAGACGGGGTGGAGGGAAGGGAACATCTCTCAGAGGGGGCGTGGAGGAACAGGACATCTCTCAGAGGGGGGTGGAGGGAAGGGCCTTTCAGAGGGGGCATGGAGGGAAGGGCCATCTCTCAGAGGGGGCGTGGAAGGAAGGGCCATCTCTCAGAGGGGGTGTGGAGGGAAGGGCCATCACTCAGACGGGGCATGGAGGGAAGAGCCATCTCTCAGAGGGGGCGTGGAGGGAAGGGCCATCTCTCAGAGGGGGCGTGGAGGGAAGGGACATCTCTCAGAGGGGGCGTGGAGGGAAGGGCCATCTCTCAAAGGGGGTGTGGAAGGAAGGGCCATCTCTTAGAGGGGGCATGGAGGGAAGGGCCATCTCTCAGAGGGGGCGTGGAGGGAAGGGCCATCTCTCAGAGGGGGCGTGGAGGGAAGGGCCATCTCTCAGAGGGGCGTGGAGGGAAGGGCCATCTCTCAGAGAGGGGCGTGGAGGGAAGGGCCATCTCTCAAAGAGGGCGTGGAGGGAAGGGCCATCTCTCAGAGGGGGCATGGAGGGAAGGGTGATCTCTTAGAGGGGGCGTGGAGGGAAGAACCATCTCTCAGAGGGGGCATGGAGGGAAGGACCATCTCTCAGAGGGGGCACGGAGGGACGGGACATCTCTCATAGGGGGCACGGAGGGAAGGGACATTTCTCAGAGGGGCACGGAGGGAAGGGACATCTCTTAGAGGGGGCGTGGAGGGAAAGGCCATCTCTCAGAGGTGGCGTGGAGGGACGGGACATCTCTCAGAGCAGAGGGAGCGTGGAGGGAAGGGACATCTCTCAGACGGGGCGTGGAGGGAAGGGCCATCTCTCAGAGGGGGCATGGAGGGAAGGGACATCTCTCAGAGGGGGCATGGAGGGAAGGGCCATCTCTTAGAGGGGGCGTGGAAAGGAAGGGCCATCTCTCAGAGGGGGTGTGGAGGGAAGGGCCATCTCTCAGACGGGACATGGAGGGAAGGGCCATCTCTCAGAGGGGGCGTGGAGGGAAGGGACATGTCTTAGAGGGGGCGTGGAGGGAAGAGACATCTCCAAGAGGGGGTGTGGAGGGAAGGTCCATCTCTCAGAGGGGGCGTGAAGGGAAGGGACATCTCTTAGAGGGGCGGGAGGGAAGGGCACTCTCTCAGAGGGGGCGTGGAGGGAAGGGACATCTCTGAGAGAGGGGCGTGGAGGGAAGGGACATCTCTCAGAGGGGGTGGAGGAAGGGCCATCTCTCAGAGGGGGCGTGGAAGGAAGGGCCATCTCTCAGAGGGGGCGTGGAGGGAAGGGCCATCTATCAGAGGGGGCGTGGACGGAAGGGACATCTCCCAGAGAGGGCGTGGAGGGAAGGGCCATCTCTCAGAGGGGGCGTGGAGGGAATGGCCATCTCTCAGAGGGGGCGTGGAGGGAAGGGACATCTCTTAGAGGGGCGTGGAGGGAAGGGACATCTCTCAGAGGGGGCGTGGAGGGAAGGGCCATCTCTCAGAGGGGGCGTGGAGGGAAGGGACATCTCTCAGAGGGGGGTGGAGGGAAGGGCCATCTCTCAGAGGGGGCGTGGAAGGAACGGCCATCTCTCAGAGGGGGCGTGGAGGGAAGGGCCATCTCTCAGAGGGGGCATGGAGGGAAGGGCCATCTCTCAGAGGGGGCGTGGAGGGAAGGGCCATCTCTCAGAGGGGGTGGGAGGAAGGGCCATCTCTCAGAGGGGCATGGAGGGAAGGGCCATCTCTCAGAGGGGGCGTGGAGGAAGGGCCATCTCTCAGAGGGGCGTGGAGGGAAGGGCCATCTCTCAGAGGGGGGTGTGGAGGGAAGGGACATCTCTCAGAGGGGCGTGGAGGGAAGGGCCATCTCTCAAAGGGGGCGGGAGGAAGGGCCATCTCTGAGAGGGGGGCATGGAGGGAAGGGCCATCTCTCAGAGGGGGCGTGGAGGGAAGGGACATCTCTCAGAGGGGGCGTGGAGGGAAGGGCCATCTCTCAGAGGGGGGCGGGAGGGAAGGGCCATCTCTCAGAGGGGGCGGGAGGGAAGGGCCATCTCTCAGAAGGGGGCGTGGAGGGAAGGGCCATCTCTCAGAGGGGCATGGGAGGGAAGGGACATCTCTCAGAGGGGGCGTGGAGGGAAGGGCCATCTCTCAGAGGGGGCATGGAGGGAAGGACCATCTCTCAGAGGGGGCACGGAGGGACGGGACATCTCTCATAGGGGGCACGGAGGGAAGGGACATCTCTCAGAGGGGGCACGGAGGGAAGGGACATCTCTTAGAGGGGGCGTGGAGGGAAAGGCCATCTCTCAGAGGGGGCGTGGAGGGAAGGGACATCTCTCAGAGGGGGGCGTGGAGGGAAGGGACATCTCTCAGAGGGGCGTGGAGGGAAGGGCCATCTCTCAGAGGGGGCGTGGAGGGAAGGGACATCTCTCAGAGGGGGGCATGGAGGGGGCGTGAGGGGGAGATCTCAGAGAGGGAGGGAAGGACATCTCTCAGAGGGGCGTGGAGGAAGGGCCATCTCTCAGAGGGGGCGTGGAGGGAAGGGCCATCTCTCAGACGGGGGCATGGAGGAAGGGACATCTCTCAGAGGGGGTGGAGGGAAGGGACATCTCTTAGAGGGGCGTGGAGGGAAGGGACATCTCAGAGGGGGTGGAGGGAAGGTCCATCTCTCAGAGGGGGGCGTGGAGGAAGGGCCATCTCTCAGAGGGGTGTGGAGGAAAGGGACATCTCCAGAGAGGGCGTGGAGGGAAGGACTATCTCTCAGAGGGGGCGTGGAGGGAATGGCCATCTCTCAGAGGGGGCGTGAAGGGAAGGGACATCGCTTAGAGGGGTGTGGAGGGAAGGGACATCTCCCAGAGGGGGCGTCTAGGAAGGGCCATCTTTCAGAGGGGGCGTGAAGGTAAGGCACATCTCTCAGACGGGGGGTGGAGGGAAGGGCCATCTCTCAGAGGGGGCGTGGAGGGAAGGGCCATCTCTCAGAGGGGGCGTGGAGGAAGGGCCATCTCTCAGAGGGGCGTGGAGGGAAGGGCCATCTCTCAGAGGGGCATGGAGGGAAGGGCCATCTCTCAGAGGGGGCGTGGAGGGAAGGACCATCTCTTAGAGGGGGCGTGGAGGAAGGGACATCTCTCAGAGGGGTGTGGAAGGAAGGGCCATCTCTCAGAGGGGGCGTGGAGGGAAGGACATCTCTCAGAGGGGGCATGGAGGGAAGGGCCATCTCTCAGAGGGGGCGTGGAGGGAAGGGCCATCTCTCAGAGGGGGCGTGGAGGGAAGGGCCATCTCTCAGAGGGGGCGTGGAGGGAAGGGCCATCTCTCAAAGAGGGCGTGGAGGGAAGGGCCATCTCTCAGAGGGGGCGTGGAGGGAAGGACCATCTCTCAGAGGGGGCGTGGAGGGATGGGCCATCTATCAGAGGGGGCATGGAGGGAAGGACCATCTCTCAGAGGGGGTACGGAGGGAAGGGACATCTCTCAGAGGGGGGCAAAGAGGGAAGGGACATCTCTCAGAGGGGCAAGGGACATCGGAGGGGGCGTGGAGGAAGGGACATCTCTTAGAGGGGGCGTGGAGGGAAAAGGCCATCTCTCAGAGGGGGCGTGGAGGGACGGGACATCTCTCAGAGCAGAGGGGTGTGGAGGGAAGGGACATCTCTCAGAGGGGGCATGGAGGGAAGGGCCATCTCTTAGAGGGGGCGTGGAGGAAGGGACATCTCTCAGAGGGGCGTGGAGGGAAGGGCCATCTCTCAGAGGGGCGTGGAAGGAACGGACATCTCTCAGAGGGGCGTGGAGGAAAGGCCATCTCTCAGAGGGGGCGTGGAGGAAAGGGCCATCTCTCAGAGGGGGTGGAAGGGAATGGACATGTCTTAGAGGGGGTGGAGGGGAAGGGACATCTCCCAGAGGGGTGTGGAGGAAAGGTCCATCTCTCAGAGGGGGGTGTGAAGGGAAGGAAATCTCTTTGAGGGGCGTGGAGGAAGGGCCATCTCTCAGACGGGGTGGATGGAGGGAAAGGGACATCTCTCAGAGGGGGCGTGTGGAGGGAAGGGACATCTCTCAGAGGGGGCGTGAGGGAAGGGACATCTCTCAGAGGGGGGGTGGAGGGAAGGGACACCTCTCAGAGGGGGCGTGGAGGGAAGGGACATCTCTCAGAAGGGGTGTGGAGGGAAGGGACATCTCTTAGAGGGGGCATGTAGGGAAGGGCCATGTCCCAGAGGGAGTGTGGAGGGAAGGGACATCTCTCAGAGGGGGCGTGGAGGGAAGGGCCATCTCTCAGAGGGGGTGTGGAGGGAAGGACATCTCTTAGAGGGGCGTGGAGGGAAGGGCCATGTCTCAGAGGGGGCATGGAGGGAGGGCCATCTCTCAGATGGGGGTGGAGGGAAGGGCCATGTCTCAGAGGGGGGTGTGGAGGGAAGGGCCATCTCTTAGAGGGGGCGTGGAGGGAAGGGCCATCTCTCAGATGGGGCGTGGAGGGGAAGGCCATCTCTCAGAATTTTGCGTGAGGGGAAGGGCCATCTCTCAGAGGGGCCTGGAGGGAAGGGCCATCTCTCAGAGGGGCGTGGAGGAAGGGCCATCTCTCAGAGGGGGTAGTGGAAGGGGGCCATCTCTCAGAGGGGGCCTGGAGGGAAGGGACATCTCTTACAGGGGGCGTGTAGGGGAAGGGACATCTCCCAGAGGGGGCGTGGAAGGAAGGGACATCTCTTAGAGGGGGCGTGGAGGGACTAGACATCTCTCAGAGCAGAGGGAGCGTGGAGGGAAGGGACATCTCTCAGATGGTGCATGAGGAAGGGCCATCTCTCAGAGGGGGCGTGGAGGAAGGGCCATCTCAGAGGGGGGTGGAGGAAGGGCCATCTCTCAGAGGGGCGTGGGAGGGAAGGACCATCTCAGAGGGGGGCGTGGAGGGACGGGACATCTCTCAGAGGGGGCACAGAGGGAAGGGACATCTCTCTTAGGGGGGCGTGGAGGAAGGGACATCTCAGGGGGGGTGGATGGGAAGGGATCTCTCAGAGGGGGGGGAAGGAAAAGACATCTCTCAGTGGGGCGGGAAGGGAATCTCTCAGTGACATCTCTTAGAGGGGCAAGGAGGGGAAGGTCATCTCTCAGAGACATCTCTCAGAGGGGGGAAATAAAACATTAGAGGAGGGAAGGGCCATCTCTCAGAGGGGGCATGGGAAATAAAAAGGGGGCAAGATCCACTGGCATTGAAACATTCCACTCCTAACACTATAGGGTCAGTGGACAATTAAACTTTCATTAGATTGGGAAGTAGTAGAGGTCCATCTCTCAGAGGGTCCCAAAAGGGACCATCTTGAAAGGGGGCTTGGAGGGAAATTCTGTAGAGGGGGTGAGGGAAGGGACATTATCAGGGGGCTGGAGGAAAGTGAATCTTTTATAGACAATATTTGGCCTCTCTCATAATAAATGGGACCATCCAGAGGGGCGGAAGATGCTGAAAAGAATAATACATAGGGGGCATGATATGAATGGGAATATTATATTATTGAAAGGGACATCTACAAGAGGGGTGTTTTTAATGTGGGTAAAACATCTTTCAGTTTTGTCCTGATACCCTCTAGAGGGGTGGCAAATATTTAAGGTTATGCCATTTTTCAAGAGGGGGGGAGGAGGGAAGGGGCCATCTTTCAGAGGGGGAAGGTGCCCTATGTTAGGTTACAAGGGAAGATCTTATAGGGTGTCAAGGAAAACTTTTCAGGGGCGTGGAGGGAAGGACATGTAAGATTGACTGCGGGATTGAAGGGACATTCTTTTATTCCTGTTGACTGGTTTATTAAGTTCCAGGGACTGGGAATCTCTTAGAGTAGGAATTTGAGGAAGGGATATTAATCAGAGGGTGGAGGACCTCAAACATAGCATCTACACAGGGGGCAGACAGGGGAAAGAGAGGGAAAGATTCAGAACATCTATGTTTGTCAGGCAAGACAAACAGAGGGGCGTGGGGAAGGGACATCTCTTTTTTTGTTTGAGGGCCATCTCTTAACAGGGCATCAATGGAAAGGCCAGGGGGCGGATATATTTTCAACTCTCAGATGGGGAAGGGAGACAGATTAGAGGGGCAATGCAAGGGAGCATTACATATGTGAAATGGAGAGATCTTAGTAGTTAGAGGTGTGGAAAAGAAAACATCTCAGAGTTGGATATAGAAGATTCTGTTGGAACATTATGAGGGATGATTCTAAAATGGAGGGAATGGCCATCTCTTAGAGAGGGGGTGATTGGAAGGGAATCAAGACAACAATGGGGCATAAGGGGAGAAACAGAGGGGCGGGAAAGGGCCATCTCTCAGAGGGGGAATGGAGGGAGTCCATCTTCAGAGAGGGCGAAAGAAAACTGATGGGCGTTTTGCTTTCCATCTCTCACTGGATGGATGGTGATTGACGAACAAGGGACACAGAGGGGGCGTGGAGGGAAGAGATGGTGTCATTTGAACGTTCCTTACAATCTCCCAAGGGGGCCCAAGGGTGAGGGAATCTCTCAGAGGGGCGTGGATCGAAGGGCCATCTCAGAGAAAGCCATTGGAGGGAAGGAAATCGTCTTGAGGGGGCTGAGGGAAGGGTATCTTGGCTCTAGGGGCTTGGGGAAGGACATCTCAGAGGGGCTGAAGGGCAGCGCCTAGAGGGGGCAGGCAGGAGCTCGAGAGGGGGGGGGAGGAAGGGTCTCAGAGGGTGGAGTCAGATAATCTCTAGAGTAGCCAGCTGGAGGGGGGGAAGGGTCTCTTCAGGAGGCTGATCTCAGAGGAAGGGCCATCTCTCAGAGGGCTGAAGGATGACAAGGGAGCCATGATCCGTCAGGTAGCCAGCTCGAGGGGTTAGGGAAAGGCTGAAGGATGAGAGCTGCTGAGGGAGCCAGCTCGAGGGGGAGGTAGTAGAAGGCTGAAGGATGACGTTGGCTGGTCCTTTGAGGGTCAGGCCATCACTGGTAAAAGTGAGGGGGCGGCTTCAGGTTTCCTGGAGGAAGGCGTCCAGGGCTCCTCAGGTGGGGTGGGACCATCATCTCGGAGGGTCGGACATCCACTGAGAACTCAGGGAACGGAAGGAAGCAGCGAGGCGGCAAAGGGTCTGTTAAGTGGGGAAGGTCATCTTGGGTTGGCATGGATCAATCCTTGGTCACTCCGTGGAGGGAAGGGCCATTTGGAGGGCTGGAGACTGGAAAGTGACATACTCTCAGCTGGGTTTATTGGTAGTTTTCAGGGACATCTAAATGTAAAGAATCTGGCAGAGATATTATTGGCCTGTGCAGATCGAACACAGCATTTACACTCTTCTTGACAGAGCATATTGATGGTAATAATAAACGGGGGCAGTGTTAAAACATACATCAATGTAAAGGGAAGGGAATTCTACAGAGGGGGTTCATGAGATTCAAGACAGATTAATGAATACAATGCAGTAGCATAATATATGTGAAATGGAGAGACGTTTGGGGACCTCTTCACAAAAAAAGGGACATACAGTTTGATACAGAAGACATTTGGGGAACATTATGAGTACATGATTAAAACATGCTTGCATTTGGCAAGTGAATGCAGAATTGTTACATTAAATCAAGACAACAATGGTAAAGGAGGAAAGATGGAAATATTGTATGGTTGAAGTCGCGTTCCGTCAGTTCCCAAAGAAAACGAGATGCTCTTGTTTTGTCTTGTCCACTCCGATGGATAACGACTGGAGGCGTACACACGAACCACACATGTTAGTTTGGAAGGTAGATCGGTTAAAGGACCAATGGGCTCTTATAGGAAAGGTTACGTCAACTTATGTATGAGGAACCTGTCCCAGTTAACGACTGGCAGGAACGAGGCTGTGCAGCTGAAGTCAATTTTACCAAAACGTGTATAAAGATTCATTGAAGCAGATGACGAGAGAGAATTTGATTATCTGCAGCCATCAGTTAATCAGCGGCAAGAATTACGCCAGCAGAAAGCAGACCTAGCCTGGCCTAACCTGGTTACGGGGGCATGACAAGCTACGTTTGCGCTACCCACTTTGGTAAAGTATCCTCAAAAATTACAAATAATGGCCCTAATCAAAGCAATTACAAAGGAAGGTTCCCCCAAAAATGCACTGGTAAAACTTTGCTTCAGTTGAGTGGTCTGATTCCTGCCAGTCGCCGACCGGGACAATTTCATTGTACATATATAGGACATAACCTTTCCTATAATACCAGGTCCTGACCTAACCACATCTTACCTACCTAACCTAACTTAGGGCGATGTACCCTGACCTCCAAAAAGGCGGTAAACTGTCCTGGTCAGCAGTCGGCATCTGGCGGGAAGTCAGGCACGGCAACTTGGAGTAAAGTTTACCCACACAGGCTTAAAACAAAATACTCGAGCAGTGCTTGTACGTAAATTGGTGTTAGGCTACACCATTCCCGAGGGTGCAACGCAGAAAACCAAGTGAAATAAAGTCACAATAAGGGAGACATGAGCTATGGCCTACTGGAATGGAATACAGAATCTAGGCCAAAGGTCAAGCACTGGGACCTTTGAGGTCATTCAGCACTGAAATGGAAATTGACAGTAAAAGTTTAGGAAGATGTAACAGGAGGAAAACCTCAAAGCAGTTGAAGCACTATGAATCAACTGTTAGGAAGATGGAAAGATGGAAGAGAACATAAACGGAGGAACAGTAAAAGAACGAAAGGGGTTGAAGCAGCTACAGGCCATGGAAGAGATGCTGCAAAGAACCTCAAGTAATGCCTACAGTGCACCATGTTAGGTGCACTGATGGCATGGATAAACTAACCTAGACTGGGCATACAAATACCTGGGCAAGCTATGGAAGGGCGGGGAGGGGGCAGTGGAGGGAAGGGACAGTTTAGTCTAATTTGATATTATTTTTCTCAGTTGCAGACAGACAAAATCACAGGTAAAGAAGACACATGTTAAAAAAGTCACAACTAAAGTCAGAAAAAAGTCACAAGTAAAAAAGTCACAGAAAATAAGTCAGGTAAAAAAAAGGTCATGTCAAAAAAAAAAGCCAGGAAAAGTAACAGGTAAAAAGGCAGGGTCAAAGTAAAAAGTCAGGAAAAAAGTGTCACAAGTAAAAGTAAAAAGTCACAAAAGTAAAAAGTCAACAAAAAGTCAGTAAAAAGGTAAAAAAATCAATGATTGAATTAAAAAAAGCCATAGGAAAAAAACACTGATAAAAAAGCCACAAGTAAAAAAGTCACAACAAAAAATCACTGGTAAAAAAGTCAGGTAAAAAAAGTCACTGGTAAAGAGTCTGGTAATAAAAGTCATAGGTAAAAAGTCACAAGTACAAATTCTCAAATAAAAACTCACAGGTAAAAAGTCACAGGTTAAAAAAAGCCACAGGTAAAAAAGTCACTGTTAAGAAGTCACATGTAAAAAAGTCATAGGTAAAAACATTGGCAGTCACAGGGAAAAGTCACTGGTAAAAAAAGTCTGGGACAAAGTCATGTAAAAAGTCACAGGAAAAGGAAATGAGTCCCATAATATTTCCTTGAAAGTGACCCAAAAAAGTCATAGAAGTCACAGAAAAAAGTACCAGGAAGTCACAGGCAAAAATGTGACAGGAACAAATTAATGTGACTTTTTTCCTAACCAAATTGTGACTTTTCTCTATCTGACTTAATTACTAGCCACCAAAAATTAATGCGACTTTTTTCCTAACTTGACCTAACTCACACTAGGATATCGTGACCTGACCTGACCCAACCAGGGTGCGACTGTGATCAAGATTGTAGCCTGCTGGAACCCTAACTTGACCATGCCAATTAGGTAATATACGCCCTAGGCTATTATATAGGTACTAGGCTGCCTTACCTTACAACAGGGTACCATAGCCTAGGCTACCTTACCAATAGGGTATTATATAGCCTAGGCTTACCTTGCCAATAGGCTACATAGCCTAGGCTACCTTGCCCAATAGTTAAGTATGGAGGATCACATTTATTGCCAAAATAATTTAATATATAATTATATATGTCCTGGACAAAAGCCATTTGAATGAACCGTGACATTAAATTCCGTAACTCATTGTGTTAATCTAATGTTGGGGTTAGAAAAGTGTGCAAGTAGATCTAAGCCGGCTGTCCACGGTGAGCTAGGCTATGGCAGTTGACTTTTTCTATAGAACTTTACCTGCTGTACAAGAATTTAAAGAAATATTTTGGCGGCCAAATGTAATTAAGCTGTAAATTACCTTAGAACTGTAGCCGACACCTATCTAAAGGGGACCCATTGGGAATCGGGGTTTTAAACAGGTAAAATTTATTGCTTTCAAGAATAGCTAACAGTAATAGGGGCCATTGGGAATTTGGGGTTTTTGTTGGGGTAAATAACTTGGGAAAAGGTTTGGGTACCCTATTGCTGTATTTCCTGTTATACATTATATGTCATTTGGAACATGAAAAACAAGCATAAAAAGAAGGACGAATAAATGGGTAGCGGGAGCCACTCCAAAGGCACTTTTCATTCATTACCAGTAATGCTGATTCTAAGCCTTAACACGCATGCACTAGCTTTCGGTTCACCAATCAGCAGCTGACGGTTTTCTGTGCTTAGCGACAGCTGCGAGAGACTGACAATTGACATTTTCCAGAGTTATTTTACTTACTGAACTAGAATTTAAAGTAATTACCTCTTGCCAGACATACAACAAGTTCTTGGTTTGGGAATCTTAAAAAGTGTTAGATAAATCACAGCACCATTCTGCCACAGCAAAATTTAGGTATAGAGGTCACCCAATTAGTTGAAATGCAGAAATGGCCAATGTTTTGTTTTCGTTTTCAAAAAATTCAGAATAGTGTGTTTTACAAGAGTTTAAAGTAATAATTTGCCAGTTGGCTGCTGCCTAAACTAAATTTATTTGAGCTGTGCCATTGGTTGCCACTGGTACAGAAATGATATTTTAATAATAAAATAAAGTTTGTTCATACTTACCTGGCAGATATATATAGCTGTATTTCTCCGAAATCCGACAGAATTTCAAAACTCGCGGCACACGCAGTGTGGCCAGGTGGTTAGTACTCATTCCCGCCGCTGGGAGGCGGGGAATCAGGAACCATTCCCATTTTCTATTCAGATTTTCTAGTGCCACTGTCTCAAGAGGGGAGGCGGGAGGGCATAAAAATATATATATCTGCCAGGTAAGTATGAACAAACCTTATTTTATTATTAAAATATCATTTTGTTCATGACACTTACCTGCCAGATATATATATAGCTGAATCCCACCATTGGAGGTGGGAAGAGACAGAATAGATTTAGGAAACAAATAAATGTAGGAATGACGCCTTGGTTCCTTACCTGTTAGCATAGCTGACTTCGGAGGTTATCTGTCACCCAAGCCTGCTTCTGCTTTAAAAAGAGTCTCCAGCAAGGTAGGGACCTATAAAGCTGGAGAGATCTAGATGACCTGTCCACGGGGCGTGACCACAATAGGACTAGATCATGTTACCATACAGAGAGGGAAAAGGAGCAACGACCAACCACCTGACCCCGCCTATCTAAGGTAAAAAACCTAATATAGGCTAAAAAAATTGGGAAGTCCACCTCAATGGCCACCCAACAACCAGAAAAAAACAACAACAAGATTAAAAAAACTACTACCTAACCCCTAAAGGATAGGATGAGTAGTTGCCTTCTTCTCCCAACACTGTGTCTGCGGAAACGTCATGGTCCCAGCGAAGAGCAGTCTTCAAATGTCGTCTTCACATCCTAGTAAAGTAATGTCTGGCGAACACTGAATTACTTCTCAGAAGGTAGCACCAAGAATATCATTCAGAGTCCATATTTTTTGGAAAGCCA
>NC_089742.1:6938196-6943196 GCF_040412425.1 Macrobrachium rosenbergii
TCACTCTATGCAAAATATGTCTGGATAGGCCATAGCCATTTTCTCAGCTTTATCCAATGAACAATGATCTCAAAAATTTTTAAAAATGAGGGTTAAAATCCCATTGCTTGGGTGACAGCCTTCTCAGTTTGAAGTTTGCATTGTATGACCAGTAGATCTCTTACCACTCAGCTTTCATTGGTTTGGCCCAGGCCTCGTAGAGGATGTTGAGGGGGCCTCGGGTAGAATGAGCGTAGAGCAGCTCAAAAGGACTGTATTCTCAGGTTTCGGAAGGAGCTTGCCAAATGGTGAAAAGGGTGTAGGGGAGGTTCTCCTCCCAAGTAGCTCCTCGCTCATGCTCGAGTTTAGCCAGAGTGGTGAATAAGGTCTGATCATACTGTCTTTGAACTCTTTCAACATGAAATGCTTTCCTTGATCGGTCTGGATTATCATGGGAAAACTGAACCAACAAAAGAACTGGATTAGTGCTTTCACTGCATTTTTTGGAGCTTTCACTGGGAACGGGGATAGTTTTAGGATATCTTGAAAGTCTCTTAATGATTGTGTTCCTCTAGGGCATGTAAAATTCTATGCAGACGTCTTGGAAGGGGACTTCCACAGACGGGATGTTCTTTATTGTGGCCTTTGGTACAACTTTGTTAGAGTTGCCAGTTACCTGGTTGTGTAGGGCATGATGCAACAAAAGCCATAACAGATTTCCGTAGGCTGGGCCAATAGAATTTGTCCTCGATGGGGCGGGTTGGCCAGGTGACGCCGAAGTGTCCACAAATGCCGTGTGCCAAATGGAGAAGGTCTTACTGCAAGGACGGAGGGGCCACTACCAACTGGTGAAGGACGTGAGCAGGTTCACTCGGTACAGTACTGTGTCCTTGAGGAGGAAGTTGTCTTTGACTAGGTCCCGTACCTCGTCTTCTGTGGTCGCAGCTTCAGAGCGGTTGTGGCATAAGGTGGCTTCCTCCATCTGTGCCTGGATAAGCTGTTCCCAGCTCAGGTTAGGGACGGGTGTGTCTGCCCCCATGATGAGGAGGGCAGCAGAAGATTCAGAAGCAGGTTTGCCGTGGGGAGTGCCAGGCTGGTTGTGCAGCCATGGCACTTCTGCTAGGTTGACATCATCAGGAAGTGGTCCGTCGCTGGGCAGATGAGTCTCCACTTCAGGGTCTTCAGGGGGCATAGCTGTCATGCATCTTAAGAGGATCAGGGTATCTATCCACTGGACCAGATCCTGTCCCAAGAGAAGAGGACGTCAAGTTGCCAGGCATTGGACGACCCCAAAGATGTGTTCCCGTTTTTGAGAGAGATCACCAGCAGTAACCTGAATGTGAACCATGAGGAGATCCTTAGTATCTCCGTTGACCCAGCAGATATTCATCCGCTCATCACGGATGGTGGCACCAGGCGGAACTCTACCACATTCAATGAGGCTGACTTCTGAGCTGGTGTCCACAACATTCAGCAGGTTCTGAGGGGGAGTGGAGCCATCTAGAGGTGCCACTGTTACGGCATCGAGGGCTATCCACTCAGTGGGTTGTCTCGATCGGACAACAGCCTGGACTGCCTTGGTTGTAGGGTGCTTTGAGCAGTGCCTGTAATTTGCAGACACTTGGCCCTGAGTGCCACAGTCTCGACAAACCTCCTTGCTGTAGTCTCTTCATGGGCCTGCCCCATGGAAGGGAGCAGTTATTCTTCGTCCAATGACCATGGGTAGGTTTATTCTGAGAGTTCCCATTTTGGGGTTTTGCAGGATTCTTGAACTGGGTTGTCACTTTCAGATGGAACTGTTCAGTGGAGTGCCCTGACTTTTAACAGTGCTCACACACTGGTTTCTTTGGGGGGTATCCATTCTTGAGAGGTGGTTGAGAGTGGCTTGAGGTAGGCACTGAAGGATATATTTTACTGCCGAAGGAACTAAGATGAGGATGGTAGGTATTCAGGGCCTTGGTCTTCTTGAATAGCCATTCAGACCAGGTTTGATTGGCCTCCTTCGGTAGTCGTCGCCAATGTTGTCTCCATCTGTTGGGAATGATTTCAAAGGACTTGATAATGTCTTCGCAGAGCGCTGCAAACTTTCCTCAGTCCACTGGAGCAAGAGCATTGAAAGCAGTGATGCCCTTCCCTTGAAGGTGTTTCCCCAGAATCAGGAATACTTTGGCCGGAGAGGACATATAAGTTGCCAGAACCTTGTCAACGTGGTTGAGCCAGGCTTTTGGCTCAGCCTCGTCCCATTTTCTGATGACGGTGCTGACACTGCTGAGAGTCGTGTAGGAGAAGGAGATGACTGGGTTGTGACCTCCTTGGGCTGAGAGGGGTCAAGTTGATGTTGACTCTACTTCTCCCTCTCCTCTCTTTCTTTCTCCTTCCCCTGTCTCTCTTTCTCCTTCTCCTGTCTTTCTGCCTCTTCCCTTTTCTCCTGGGCCAATCTTTCTTTCTCCTTGTCCTGTCTCTCTGCCTCTTCCCTTTCCTCCTGGGCCAATCTTTCTTTTGCCTTCTCCTGTCTCTCTTTCTACTTCTCCTGTCTTTCTTTCTCTCTCCCCTGTCTTTGTCTCTCCTTCTCCTGCCTTTCTGCCTCTTCCCTCTTCTCTCTCTCTCTGCCTTGGCAGAGTCTACTCTCTCTTGGACCCACTCAGTCAGGGCGTGACCTGCCATTTCCAATTTCTTTCCAACTTCCATGTAAAACTTGTAGTCATGGTTTAGGGGGGTTCTAGTCGACTGAGCCATCTTTTGAGGATGCTTTGTTGGGCGTGGTCCTCGGCTACGCCAATAGGAACGTAGGAAGTAGAACAGGTATCAGTGGTGGTACCACTGATAAGTAGGAATGCCCCTTGCAGATGAAGTGGCATTGGCACTCAATCAGAGGTTGCTCTGAGGAGGGTTTCTTCATGAATGAAGTCAGGTGTCTTGGAAGACTCAAGTTGTTTGTGTTGAGCAATTCAAGGTGTCTCATAGGACTCAGTTTGTTCATAGGAAGGATTCGGGGAGTCTTGTAGGACTCAATTGCTTGCATTGAATGACTCAGGGAGTCTCAAAAGACTCAATTTGTTCAGATTGAACAGTTCAGGATGTCACGTTGGACTCGGGATTGCTCATGTTGAACTATTCATCGTGTCTCGGTAGACTCAAGTGTGTTCGTGTTGAACGATTCAAGGCGTCTCAAAAGACACAGGGTTGCTTGTGATGAACGATTCAGGGTATCTTGAAAGACGCAAGGTTGGTCGTGATGTACGATTCAGGGTGTCTTGAAAGACAAGATTTTCATGGTGAACGATTCAGGGTGTCTCGAAAAACGCAAAGTTGTTCGTGATGAACGATTCAGGGTGTCTCAAAAGATGCAAGGGTGTTCTTGATGAATGATTCATGGTGCCTCAAAAGACTCAAGGGTGTTCATGATGAACGATTCAGGGTGTCTCGAAAGATGCAAAGTTGTTCATGATGAATGCTTCAGGGGGGGGGGGTCTCCAAAGACTCAATTTGTATTCATTAGGAATACTTTGGGTTGTATCGTAAGACTCAATTACACTCGTTAGGAATGATTTAGGTTCTCTTGTAAGACTCTGTGTTCGTTAGGAACGATTTAGGCTGTCTCGTCAGAATCAGATTTGCTTGTTAGGAAAGAATCTGGGGTTTAGCACAATAGTTAGAGTAAGCCTTAACAAAGGATTCGATTTGCCGAGACGCATGATGGGAGGGAGCTGACACAGTAAAAGGAGCTTATGCAGAAAATGTCTGGTACAAAAGTTAAGGAGTTCAGTTCGTTCAAAAGGGAAATGAATACATGGAGAGACGAGGAAAGTTAAGCCTGTTCTAATATATAGAATTCGTGTGACAGGGTATAACAGTACTGAAATTTACCATGCACGAGGCAGGACTAAGTTGTCACAGGCTGCGGCCCCACCAAATTCGTCATGTGCTTCCCGAACGGCTAAAGTGTTTTGTGCGTTTACATACGTCTTGATCAACTGCCATAATTCAAATACGAGTGGCCCCACACAGTGCATGAGCGTGAATGGCGTCATGTGCATTAACAGACTGCACACGCAAGAAACAAAATACTTAGCTTTTATCAGCACATGGACAGGTGCCTCTGAGCAGTGGTCCAATTGAAGGAGGAATTAATTAGTGCTGTGTACTCAAATGTGATGATTTGTGGTATTTATGATGCAGGAATTAAGCAATTTTTTTATTATTTCATTATGGATACAATTACGTAAGTACTTTGGTTTCAGAAATAATAACCTATACCTACATTTAAAGAGATGCATTCTCATTCTTGTACTGCTTAATATCTAGTGATCAATTTATATATATATAATTTATATATATATATATATATATATATATATATATATATATATATATATATATATATATATATATATATATATATGTATGTATATATATATATATATATATATATATATATATATATATATATATATATATATATATATATATATATATATATATATATACATATACAGTCATACCTCGAAATTACGCGAGGTTAGGTTCCGGAGCCCCTCGTGCAAGGTGAATTTTTGTGTAAGTTTGTCATGGTCTTTAAAAATGATAATAAATGTTAATTTCCAGAGTTTAAGTACTAATCATGCTCCCAAAGTATTAAGCTAATTTTAAAATGAAAAGTTAGTGTAATTTTATTTAAAATTTCACCTTATTAAAAAAGAGAATACAGTAAATGGTTGACAAAAATTGAGTACTGCACAGTTTCATAATAGCGCATTTACAGTAGGGTGCGGACACGTATACTAATGTTACCCCTAATTCATAGGATGCCGTTTTTTCTTTGTCACTTAGAGTAAAAGCCGTTTTCTTTGCGTCACTAGGCAAACGTCAGTCAACAAAAAGTACAATTCCATTAAAAATCGGAAAACATGTACATAATGTTCGTAGAAGGTAGTACAGTACAGGTAAAATTCAATCAATTTAAAATTATATACTGTACAGGTAATGACGTAGAGAATAATAAGTTGTAAAGGTATGTTTGA